>NW_020955730.1:719844-800467 GCF_003031625.1 Empidonax traillii | reverse complement strand
CAGCTTAATATATGTGTAGATGGCCAGACTGCAGGCACAGCCCCCATCAGTCACCAACAGCAAGGAGGGCAGATGGAGATAGTGCCCTGGCAAGGTGAGCCTGGCACAGTGTTCCTCCCTGGGTGATCATCAGGGCCTTATTGTGTATGGAGATCTCCACTTGACCTCGGCTGCCAAGAGTTAACCCTGTGCACAACTTTGGTTGTGTGTTGCAATAGCAGAAATTTTTATTTCATCAACCTTGGGATTACTGAGCGCTAGAAGCAGAGCTGCAGTTTGTGGTCTGAGAAGAGTGTTTGCTTTATTTCAGGTGCAAAGGATGTGCATCATAGTTTCTAGAATTGACTGGCTCAAAATTCTTTAAGCCTTCTGTTTAACAAAAAGCACTGATGAGTGTTCTCTGCCCTTTGCTTTGATTCCTCCAAAATACAGAACAAATCTCTGTTCCCTAGTCAAAATAACCCTGAAGACTGAAATTGGCAGTCATAGCATTTGCCTTCCCTAGGGGGCCCTGACTTGCTGCAAAATGTCACCACTGAAATAACGCAAGACCATCCAGCATTGGAAAAGCAACACAGGATTTCATACACAAAAAAATTCTAGAAACTCACTTCCAGCTGAGATCACTTCAGACCTTACCACCCACCAAACTAAACGCGCAATGGACTTCCTTGATGTTTAATATTTCCATGATTAGTTTCTAAGATGAGAGCACCACAGCATCAGAAATCCTCTCCATCCCATGCAGGCAAATCCATTAACCTACCAAGCTCTTTCTCCTACAAACTGGGAATTAATTATTATACTTCATCCTATGTTTGGGAAATGCTTACTCTGCTAGTGAAGGCATCATTATGGATAAGCAGACAGACTGGAGCTAGACTGAAGCTGTTCAGAAAGTTTAAAACCTCTCTTCTTATTGGCTTATCCAGTAGCTTAATGTGCCACTGCTTGAACTTCACATAGATCATAACATGGTGGCAGAGGAAACCTGCTGTGAAGTTCCTGGGGTGGTAAGCTGACTGACTGTAAATAAGACATCTTTGGGGATTCTTTTCCCCGAGGTTTTAAATAAATTTATTTGCCTAGTTTTCACTGTTGTTTTTAGTTTCACCTCTTCCTTACAAGAATATGAGCAGGCAACTTTCTTGCTTTATGGATTTGTGAATAGGGAAATTAGACATATTTTTTACCACTTGGTACACACAAGGGAAGTGTATGTCAAGTACTACTTAAATGAGCCAAGTTTAGCCTAGCTATTCTCTACTTACCTGCTTTTCTTGTTGCATATTTCTTCCTTTCCCACAAGGATGTTTGTTTGGGATCTATGGAAACTCCCAAAAGACTGGAACAGTATTTTTAAGAGAACCAGGTCATGCCAGTCCTCCTAGTAAGGAGGACAGATATTTATGGTATAAAGTAGAACAAACCTCTAACAATGCATGAAACATTAGGGGCTTGCAAGACTGTATTACTCATTTGCTTAAAAAATTGAATTTGGTTGAAAATATTAAAGGACTAAGACAGAAAACTGGTCCCACTGGAATCCATAGTCAGTTCCCTGTTCTTTTTGTAGAGTCAGGACTTCATCCTAGATCTCCAGGAGGCAAAGTCTCTCTTCTTACAGCTGCAAATCAAAGTGCTTCTAATTCCTCTCAATTTACCTAAGATTATAAAGAGGTGTGGTTACCATGATTGGGATCTGTATTTATATCCAAGTGTAAATTTCAGCTCTAAGGCCACTGCAAATTTAAATTTTGGAGAAGAGATGCTTTTTCTAGTCTCTGAATATTTTTCTTTCTTAACTCTTGACAGGCACATTAATTTTACTCATAGTGATGCACACTGGATTGGGAGAATGAGTCATAAACATCAAAGACAGCAAAATATTAATATATATTATTCTGTAATTCTAATAAAATAGGAAGGACAACCATGTCATCACACCTAGGAATAGCAAATAATGATTATCTGTTGGATGTTCAGAAATAACATAAATTTTCTTTTCATACTCTAACTTTATTCCAAATATAAGCCAGTACCTTGCACTGGAAATGCATTTAACACAAAATGATAGGGTCTGTTTATAATGTGAAATGTATGAAATGCTAAGAATGGCTGTAAGAAAACAGAAATCACAAAAAATCAGTGATTGCAGTAAAAATTTCGTTTTTGACACTGCTGCCCACTTCTCCACCCCACAACCCTCAGGTGCCTGTAACACCTTCACTGAATTTTATCTGGACAGCTTTTAATCCAAAATTCTTCGTCTGTTTAGGTATCAAATGCTTTCTTTATCAGACTGTAATCCTTATCTTCTGACAGGTTATACTAGAAAGGAAAGTGGTGGCTTGGACGAACAGGAACATCCACAACCAACATATCAGATATGATTCTTACACAGCTTCACTTTGAAATACTACAGGATAATTATGTATTAAGATAGATGCTTTCTTTTCCTGTTTATTTCCCTCCCCAACAACATGTTTTTAGACCAGTCTAATACATACATATACATAAAATCGTAAGGCGTATGGTACGTATGAGTTATTGCAAAGCATATCACCAAGTGTTGTAGAACTACCTTTTATCACTTTCATTCAACACTTTCATCCTTTTGCCATCTTTCAGGACTACTCGTGGTACCAGAATACCGGCTTGAAAGTTATTTCACCTTATCTGTGGTATGCCTGCTCCAGAATTACCGGTTAGTACTAGCTTTTTAGTTGACAAGTTATCTCAGAGCCAATAGGCTCTGAAAGATCCTCTGGCTACTGAGGAACTGTATCAGGATCCTTGAACAACACACAATAAAGCATATACCAGTTGCTGTGTTCTTTTGTTCCCTTCCTTAAATATTACCTTTTTTCACTATCAGATACCAGGTACCAGGGATTAGGCACAGCAGTTAGCAGAACTTCAGTAGGTTTGGATTTGTGTGGTTCCAAAAGAGAGAGGGATGTTTTACACATTACATAGGCTTAAAAACTTCTTGCTTGTATTAAAAAGAGCCACATGAATAACAGTCGGGTTTTCTGAAGAAAAAGGTAAAGTTGATTCTAAAGGTGGGAAAGCAAATATTCTGCGCTGCCTCATATCTCACCTTTTATACAAAGCGTCATTTATTATTAGTAGATAAAAATCTCACCGTTGTTTACTTGTCTTGCTCACTTGCAATTTCCTCTCCCATACTTAGATTTCAGCATTCCCCAGTCCAACACTATCTTTTGTTAGTTGTTTTGATGAATCCAAGCAGCACAGCACTCTAGTTGTTCATTGACCTTTCCCAAAGTTAGTTTTGATGCATTCATGCTCAGCAAGGAACAGTAATACCTGGCTGAGTGTATTGTGATGCTGAGAAATGATTGAATTGATTCAATGTGTCTATTTTTAAATGTCTGAATTTTCCAATTTTCCAACAAAAGGAGATCCCAGCTTGCCAGGTCTAAACCAAAATGACAATTATTACCCTGCATTTTTACATTGTTTGCTGGAAGCAGCTAGGTAAGGATCAGTATAATCATACTGCTCATTCAAAACCCAACAGTAATAACTAGTTTTGCATTCTAGAATGGTATTGATAAGAGTGAGGGAGATGGTTGCTCTTGTGCTAGAAAGAAGGTATGAATTATCAGCCTAATTGCAATTTGCATTTATGAGATTTGATCTTGTCGCTGTGTATGGAGGAAATAGAGGTCCAAAAAGTGAATATTCTCAATACTAACATTTCACTACAGATAGACATTTATTCATTATAACTTCTGAAAATATTATCCTTAAGATAAATTTCTGTTCAAACACCAGTATATCTTCTCTATGCAAGTGGCAATCTTCATGTTTACCACCTTCCATTAGTTTAATGCATTGAGACACATCACTGCTCATTAACTAACCGTCATAGCCACTGGGAACCACCACAGCTCCTACAGATTCTCCTCAGGTGTGGCTTACAATCCTAAATACACACCATTCCTGAGCAGCTATACCTTTTTTTATTTTTTAAAAGCATTTTCTTCCAGCTACATCTGTTCTCTGCTCAGGCTATATAAGGACAATCAGCAAAAGTCAGCAAAAGCAAGTTGAATTAAGGATTTGTCCCAGTGCTGGTACTCCCAAGAGGCATAGACAGGCCCAATATGTTCTAGACAGCACCACTGTAACAAAAATGCTTTTACAAGTTACTATTTCTGCTCAGTCATTGAAATACCTTTTCCAAGAATGAGTCCTCCCAACTCCAGCAGGACTGACTCTCAATCACCTGGAAGATTGCAAAAATCAGGCTTAAGGAAGTATTCTGTGATTTTCAGCAGGCTTAGCTGAAAGACTACAACTACTAAAAGCTGTCTACCCTTTAAGGTTGTTATTTCTGCACAAATTACTTGGGAGGGACACAGAGCACTTGAGCAATCTCACTTGGTTAGCTAAAGGACACGATTCAAATATACAGCTCCATGGTAGACAGAAACACTGTAGCCTTGAGATTATTTTTTCATTACTGTAAAAATTAAGGAAATTACTACTCTACAAGGTGATTATTCCTGACTGTGGTTTTTGCAAAACATTTTCTTATGCTTGTTATTCATAGGATCACAATCTTTTTGATGTTGTATACTGTGTACTCCGCAAAATTTCAGGCAACTCAATTACAGCATCATCCCTTTAATTTTGCTCGAGTTAAGGTTACACAGGAGGTACAGGAGAGGCTGGAGAAGGTGAGCATATGCTATATAAAACAAGGTCATTTTGAGTTTGAGCCTACCTCATTGATTCTGGCAATGATATTGGAAATTTCTGTAAAACCAAATGTAATTTTTTAAGTGATTTTTAGGAATTCACAATGAAAACATTTTACCCTACTTTTTCCTTTTTTTTAAAAATTGCCAGCATCCTTGCTGTGAAACTGCACCTTATGCTTACTCCTGGGAGGACTTAACTGCAATACTTGGGCTTCACTGCAATATGGCATGCAGAAAATGACACTTCCCTGAAAGACTAACAGGATCTTCTCTTGGGGGAGCATGAGCTGGAGAAGGAGCAAACTGTTCCATACATTGTTCAGGTGGCCTAAAAGTCAAAGTTATACTCTTGTGCACAAAGATGTCTAACTTAAAGCATACAAGTGGAACACAATGGGTAAACTTCCTGGTCTATGTTGGAAATATCTAGTGGTATCAAAGCAGGTTACTGGAGAGCATTAAATTCACTTAGATATACAAACAATAGCAAAAAAGAAAAAGACTCAGTCCTGCTCAGAACAATGTCCAATCCTCTTAGGATTTGAGCCTGCTAATGACTGAACCATCCCCAGCCAAGGCAGCCAAGTCAGCACACTGGGCAACCAATCGCCCTTGAACAGAGCAAGCATCACCTACCCTGAGGCACAGGGAGGACGTAGGAGCCAGAAAATTCAGAGGAGTGACTGGAAACTACAAGGCTGCTGATGAGTACACTCAGCCCAGCACTCCTCTCAGCACAGGGAAACGCTCACTGCTACAGGCTGGACCAACAAGTTCATTCAGGCTTTTCAATACCGAGGAATTACTGTCTCAGCAGCAGACATCATGCAAAGTTGCCAGTCCTTCTTTTTAAAAGCCATGAATAGAGTTCATTCCACCTTCAGTGCAAAAGAACAACAGATTCTAAGAACACCCACCTCCAAATCCACAACAGCAGCCCCAAACTCATCTCTGTGCTCCAGCTACATCACACCATAACAAACCACAGCCTGCTTGCTCTTCAAACCCTAGGCAAGGCTCTCCTATCTCAGAAATGCTGAACACTGAGGAGACAAACAGAGTTTTCCCAGCCCTGCAACACTGGTCCCCTTGGTGTGCTCACCTGTCCTGCTTCTGTCTGCCAGACCTATCCACAGAGTTGCAAGTGCCAAACCTCACCTCTGTCAATGAGAGATTCTTCCAAAACTCCTTCCTCAGCAACACTTGATGGTGGAGGAAAACTCAGCTTATCTCTTTAGTATCCCATGCCAGCAGTGTCCTGCCCCACCTGCAGCCTATTCTGGCTCAGCTGCTACTCAGGCCCTGGGCACCTGAGGCTCCTTCTTCTCTGGCTGTGTTAAGTCACCACTAATGCCACACAGGCAGCTGCTGCTGGAGCATATACAAGGGGAAAACACTGTCATCATAATTTCTGTGAGATTAATTCATATCTCAGTCACCATGACAGAACAAAAGGTTGATTGAGCAGTAAGAAATGTGGGTATTATGTAAGGATGGAGCTTTAAACAACCTAAAAGAGATGCCAGGAGTGACTTGAGCAAAAAAACGTAAGCCCAGTCTGCTGTGGAGTGTGCAGGATTTCTTAACTCATGCAGACTGCAGGAGTGCATGCACCCAATAGTGGACTTCTAGTCAGTAATGACTAGTTTTACTTTTTCTGTAGACCGCAGGAACCTCATAGTAATTTAAAACTGCAGAGACAGACTGGGATTAAATTAAACAGTGTTTGTTTGTTTTTTTTAACAGGTCTGACTCCCTAGCAGTCAGAAAGCTATTTAGACATTGATTCTTCCTTTATGATACAGCTAATGAACCCAGCTGTAGAGAGAGCTCTCTGAAGCTGTGGAGTTTCCTAGGAGACCAGAGGCACTTTCTCTCCTACTTTCCATAGAGATCTCCAACACTGACTTGTACCAGTCCATTTAATTTCTTAGTCCAGTGACTGAGGATACTTTATATATGGCAGAGATTTTATTCACTGCTCTTATCTTCAGAAAACACTGAAAATGCTTCTCAGGCTAAAGGGTAAACTTTATCCAGAGAGAGCAGGATCAGAACATGTGCTATTCCTTACTGCAGGAAAGGAATGTGCTACAAAAAAAATTAGGCAGCATCATTAACAGTGACTAGCATTTATGCTCATCAGCTTCTTTCTATCTATAGCAACCGATAAAATTCACAGAGCATGTACATGGCACATGACTAAAAGCAAGTATGTGCTTTAAACTACTTAAGGGAGAAATTTATTTAACTACCGGCAAATTATACTAATAGTTTTGTCATTAAACCACTGTACTAATGGTTGTATAAAACCATACTAAATTCTTGTAAGTGATCGGTCCCTCTGCTGAGAACATAGTGCTTACCCGGAGGTATCTGCACTGTGTGTTAAAGGGGAGAGAACAACATATACAAGTAATTTTCCACAGTGGCTAAGGAACATTAATTAGAGCTGAAGCGGGTTCAAATCATCTTTGTGTCCTCTAACACTGTGGTCATTTTGTCCTGCTCTGGTTTGTCATATGAAGAACTTTCTCAGCTCTGATAAAAGAAAGGAGCAGGCTGTCCACAGCCTACATAGAAGTGAGGACAACAAGACATTGCATGATGTCTATGTCACTGATATACTATCGCTATTTTCTCAGCCTAGGCTTTTGGCAACCAGTAGAAGAGGTGGAAAGACATTACAGGAGGTGATTGTTCAGGTTTTGAAAGATGCTTCTGTGCCACCATACTGGCCAGCTAAGCCAGCCAGTTCTTTGTTCTGCTCGAGTTACATCAATGTGTAAAAGAGAAACTGACTCAATCCCTTCTAGCTGCAGAGATAATGAGCTGGATCACAAGCAGAAGAAATATGCTTCTGATCATCATCATCAAGTCTGTAAACAACTGTGGAAACAGGCTTTCTGATTCTGGGGCATAGTTTCCATTATTGGTGCTATCTTCATTTTCCTACAGAAAATTCAGAATCAGAAGTCCACATTCATAAAAGTGATGGCTGAGCATCATGAAAAATAATGTGCCTGTACATTCTTTACAACAAAGATAAGTGTTAGCTGCTTTTAAAAATAGTTCTTTCTTTAACCTGCACTTTCAAGAATGTCCACAGATAAACTTAATAAGTACACACCAAATACTTTAAAACTTAAGAAGTTTATTGCTCAGAATAGGTCACATGGTGCATTTAGTTTTTATTGGTTTTTTCGTTACAGGGAAATCAAGCAAAACAGTAGAAAAGGTATATGGGTAACAGTAAAACAAAAGCCCAGCCCAATAGTAGCCCTTTATATCCACCAAGCTATACTTCAGAAAATGGCTAGCCAAACATAAAGAACTAGAGCATCTGAAAGACAGCTTCATGTTTATGGTATAGATTCTAAACCAATATTAAGGGCATTTTCAGTCCATGTTGTTAATATTTTTTTCTTCATAATAGCAAATTGAAAAAGGTCTATATGGGAAAAAAATTATCTACTGCAAGACTTTCAAACCTCAGTTATCACCTTATGGGTTGACAGTTATAGATAATAGGAGAAGGCACTACACAGTATTTAAAATATACAGAGACCTATTAAAATCCAAACACTACAAGGAAATGGGAACTGAAACTCAAAATTCACAAATATTACTTTTGCATTCCCTAATCTGCAAGTTTGCATTCAAGCATTTTACAGCTTTTTCAGAAGAAAAGTGTAACACACCCAGAAAAAAGTTCAAGGCTTTGCTTTGAGTTACTTTGTTGATGTTTGGTTTTTTTTTTTTCTTTTAGGAAAGGAGTTAAGAGAATAATCTAAATGACAATAAAATGCAGACACATCCCCTACTTGTTATTAGCGCCCAATAGACCCACTGCTGAAGGCTGAGTATGAATAAGAATATGACGAGCTTGATGATGCATCGAAGCTTCCCCTCCTAGACCCACTGCGTGAGCCTGAACGTGAGCCAGAGCGAGAGCCAGAGCGAGAGCCAGGTGCAGAGGAGACGTTGTAGGGACTGGATATGCCTTTAGAGGAAACAGAGGCTGCTTCCAAGAGTTTAAGCCCTGTGATGTCTTCCACCATTGACCGATTCATTGCATCTTTGTAGGATATTTTCAGCTTGGTCTTGGGGCAGGTCAGAATTTTGGGATAGCTGTTGGTGTCTTGTAATTTCTGGGCAGCACGACCGTCAATCAATCCGTTTCTAATGGCTTCTTCAGTACTTATTCTTCCACGCACTTCTGGGTCCACAAGACCTCCAGTGAGGTACTGGAATTCAAGGAACCGCTGCCCAGCCTCGTAAGGCAGCCATTTTTCCTTCACTGCTTCAGCTGCAGACATCCTCTTCCGTCCGCCCTTTATGCCTTCAAACCCTATGAAGGCCTTCTGGGCTGGTTTGAGACGTGTGGCCATATCCTGATCGATGATGCCTTGACCAGTGGCTTCCTGAAGCGAAAGCCTCTGGCCAGTTGTAGGGCATATTATGCCCCCTGTGCAGGCCTGGGCTTCGAGTAAGCGCTGCCCGGTGATGCTATCCACAATGCCCCGCTGGATAGCTTCTGAAATGGAGATTTTCTCCAGGTTTTCCGTGTCAAATATGGCTGCAATAGGGCTGCACTCATCCGGGGTCTCTGAGAAAGAACCGCTCCTGATCAGGGAAGAAGAACTCCTGACGCTCAGCACTGTGGGAGACCGAGTCACGGACTCATGCCGGAACACCTCATCAGTGCCATTACGGCAGGAAATCATGTCTGCAAACTGCGTCAGGCTTAAACTGCCAGAACGGTACTGGTCAAAAAACTTCCTCTCCACCAGACCTTTATCAATAGCATCTTGGATGTCATACTGGCTACCTGTTTTTCTGTCAACAAGGACTACTCTGCTGCTGCCATCTGATCCCGTAATAGTTATTTCTTCCCACTCACACTCCTGTTCAGCTAGTTCTGTATAGGTGTCATAATCTATGAGGCCTTTGCTGTATGCCTCCTGCACGGACATTTCCCTGTTTGTTTCTGGATCTACAATGACAACCCTGCGCTTCCTAAGGGTGTTCTTCTGTGAGGTGTGCACCACCTTCTTCTTCTCTCTCAGGGGTAGAAGGCAGAGCCCTGTTGCATCATCCTTTATGCATCTTTCTTTCAGTTGCAAGTAGGTCAAGTTTTCCTCTGTGTTGGGATCAAAGAACCCTTTGGTGTCATCACTCGGATCGCTAAGGATCTGGTTGAGCTCTTCGTTGAAGTAGCCGCGTTTGTAGGCCGTCTCTACTGGCAAGCGGTAGCTCTCTTTGGGGTCAATGATTCCTCCAGTAGCAATCTGGGCCTCCAGCAGACGAATGCCATGGCCTCTCTCTATAAGCTCTTTGTTCATTGCTTGGAACAGAGAAATGATGTTTCCAGTTTCTGGGTCTTTGTACCCAGTGACAGCTCTTTCAGCAGAGAGAAGTTTCTCTTTAAATTCAATGCCAACAAGGCCTCTTTTGTAAGCTTCCTCAACTGGCAGCCTCACGTTGCTGACAGGATCCACTATGAACCCTGTGGCCGCCTGGGCTTCTAGGAGTTCAAGGGCTGTGCCTGGCCTAACCAAACCTATTTTCATAGCCTGGTAAATGCCAAGTTTCTCTTTAGTAGCCTCGTTATAGATACCAGCAATACAGCTAGAGCCCTGAAGGAAATCAATAATTCTCTCGCTCACTTCTTCCACTGTAATTGCACCTCTTTCCAAGTCATTCCTTGTTGATTCCTTAATAATTCCAGCCTCAAGCAGTGCATCTGCGGAGACAGGCTGCCTGATCCCTTGGAAGGACATACTCCTCTTCTGCACTGGAAGGAGAAGCAGACCAGTGTGTGGTTCAATCCTGCATTTTTCCTTCAGCTGCATGTAAGTGACTGCCTTTTTGGTGGTGGGATCAATGAAGTTCTTTGCATTGCCTTGGCAGTTGCTTAGCAACCTGTACAGGTCTTTGTCAATCAACCCACGAGATAAAGCTATATCTTTGGGTAGGAAAACACTGTTGACAGGATCAACAATCCCTCCTACAGCCAGCTGGGCTTCCAGCAGACGAATCCCAGTTTCTCTGTCAACCAGATTTTTCTTAATGGCTTCAGATACTGGCACGGTTTTGCCTGAGAAAGGATCTTTAAATCCTGTAATAGCCTTTTCTGCTGTATAGATTTGTTCTCTGTCATCAAAGTCGATCAGATCTCTGGCAATAGCACTGTCCACAGTTAACATCTCATTCCGGTGCGGGTCTATCACACCTCCTGTTGCTGCCTGGGCTTCTAAGAGCAGGACTGCATTTTCTGCTGTAAGCAGCTGGTTCCGTTTGGCCTCCACGAAAGAGTACTTCTGTCTGGGTGAAAGCGACACCCCTGCAATGGCACCTGCCCCTTTGAGGTAGGGCTCAATGTCAGCCGCGACTTCTTCCACTGACCTCTGCCCCTTCAGCAGTTTATCCAGCGTGAGTTTGTCTATCAGTTGACACTCATACAGCTGCATGGCTGTAATCTTCTTCCGCAGCCCACTGAACAGCAGCTTGGAGGCATCAATACAAAAGTCTTCCTCTGTCTGTGTAGATCTGTGAGACCCATATGGGCGTTGCTTCAGTTTCTCAATCTCTCTTTGCATCCTGAGACGCTCGGACTCCAGCTCTGACTGGTTTTTGACAGCAGTCTCTTCCAGTCTGCACCGATATCTCTCCTCAATCCGTTTGATTTCCATCTGCAGCCTTTCAATCTCACTCCTCAGGCTATTCTTCTCCCTCTCACTCTTCTCTCTTTCACACTGGATCTTCCTTATCGATTCCTCTGTTCGGGAGTGTTGGCTCTTCCACTGATTGAGGTCATTCAGTATTTGTTGCTTCTCACTTTCCAGGCGTTGCTTCAAACGTGACTCTGATTCCAGGGTAACTTTCAAACGGTTCAGCTCCTCTTCTAATCTCTGCAGCCTGGCTTTGTCTTGCTCCAAAGCACTCATTTTTATCAGCAGGGTTTCTCTTTCTTGCATAACGTGACTATACTGATTTTTGGATTCTTGAATCCTATTGGATGCCTACAATTGTGAAGAAGAAATAAACCAAGAAAGGATGGTTAGAGTTTACGCTGGTTAGAGTTATGCCCTCCATTTACAATGCTCTTCAGCCTGTCATTTAACCTGCAGCAAGCTGCCACTGGAAAACATTCTAGTCCCAGCAGTGCCTTACCCATGACCATAGATACACTTAAATCAGAGAAGGTACATTACCCCTTCACTGACAATGTCTCTAGTACCACCTGAGACTTGGAGACTCCATTCTGTTATCCATAGCCTTGATTTTCTGCTGATTTAGTTCTCTCTTTCAAACCTTTTGATACTACTCACAGTACCCCAACAAATATACTGCATTCAAGACTAACTAACAGTCTGATGCTCAGGAGACATCCCCTGGCAGTCCTACGAACCTGGGTGAATTTCTGTCATCTAAGGACAGGTCATACATGGATAAAAAGGAAATATATTACTTGCTTTTTGCTTTCCTGTTACTTCGAACAACTTTACCTGTGTTGCTTTACGTTTTAATTCGCATAACGTCTTCATATCTGTACACCCACACACAAACACCCACAACCATGCATATTTGTACGCAGTCCACATTAAACTGAATACAAGTTTATCTATTTGTAATATATATTTTATATATATTACAAATATACATATTATATATATATATATTATGCACAGATGTTATATAATCCTAAATGTTAGTATTTTTTTGAAACCATTATTAAGATTTTTAAAATAAAGGAAAGAAAAACTGAATAAAGGAAAGAATGACTGAGAATGGGAATGAGAAAAGGGGAAAATACAGAAAAAAACAAAGAAACATTTTCACAAGTGCTCACTTGTATATATTTAAAGAGTACCTCTTCGAACAAGAAACCATGCAGAATAAAATATGAAAAAATGTTTTCTTTTACTTGTTTATGTTGTCACCTGGAGTTTAAGAAATAAGGGCCAACAGTAAAATTTGCAAATGCCCTTGGTGACTTAGGAACATAAATCCCCAAAACAGTCAATGAAATGTAGGCTTTAAGTACTTTAGGTACAGCTGACAACGTGATCTTTAATCCTTACTTGTAGTCACCACCTTACCCAGCTAAGCAGCACTTTGAAAGCTTGTTGGTTCTGGGGTTTTTAGCCAGTTTAGTTTGTGACAGCACTCAGGTCAGCCTCAAAGGACCGCTTTAAGCCATCCTGGCTGAAACAGCCCGGGGAGGCACACAGCCAGCAGGGGACCATTAAAGCACAGTGGTAGTCCATGTACTCTCATCTTCCCCTAGGATGGTTAGGTGGAGACTGGCACGGAGCCCATGTTTCTCCTGGGGCAACGGCTGAAGGCAAGGCTTGGCTAGATGATAAGACAGCTTATGGATCCCTAGAACTTCCAGGGAGTAAAGAGGCTAAGGAAGGGGCCAAATCCTGCCATTTTTATTTAAAAATTAATAAGAGAAAGTCATAAAGGGAATGTTAGTCACAAGTGCAGTGACTTTAAACAGCAAAGGGTGAATTAATTTGTTCAAATGGACACTGTAATTAATTATATATCTGACAGACAGTAAAGCTGGGATCAAAATATATTTGAATACCTCTAGAGCTTGCTTTTGGAATTTTTCAATTTCCTGTCTCAATTTTTCCCTTTCTTTCTGTAAATCATTAATCAACCCCTGAAGTTCCAGGGTTTGCTTGCTGCTCATTTGAAGCTGATTCTTTAGTTCAGCAATGGTGGTATTTTTCTCATCAACTTCACTTCTGACCATTCTGAGATCATCGTACTCCAATCTAACATTTCGCAGCTCTTCCTCCAGTAACAAGTGTTCCTTCGTTAGGTTCTCGGTGAGAGACTGAAGCCTTTCAATTTCTATTTTGCACTCATTCAAGGCTTTGCTTTTTTCCTCAGAGCTTTTCTGTAAGTGCTCATATCGTAGGTGAGCCTGTTTCAATTGCTCCTGTTCTTGGACCAACTGACGACGTAAAGTCTCGATATCGGATGTGTATTTTCTTATCTCCTCCATGTATCTTTGCTTCTCTCTCACATGACCATCTAATACTTCTCTTTGGTGTCTAAGGTCATCTTCATTTCTCTTCTTTACAATAGATACTTCCTCTATCTGCTGTGTGAGATTAGTTATTTTAACTGATTGGTCTCTGAGAGATCTCCTCATGCCTTCTATTTCCTCCTCTAGTTTCTTCCTCCTGGACGTCTCCTCCATTAAATTTTTATTCTGTCTGCAAAGTTCCTCCTCCAGCTTATGTTTCTGGATCTGCAAGTCTTTCACAGTGCTCTGGAACTTTGCACTTTCTTGATCCCTGCCTTTTTTCTCCTGTGAAATTCTTTCATAGTCAATTTTCAGTCTGGCCAGTTCCTGCTCTTGGATCCTCAGCTTGTTAATTGTCTCAGTAGCACTCGTGTTTGCTTTCTGCAGGTCAAACTGGACTCTTTTTAACTGACTGTTCTCATCCTCCGCTTCTTTCCTCTGACTTGTTTCTACATCCAACAACTTTCTCAGCCTTTCAATCTCCTTGTTTCTTTCCTTAATGGTCTTAGAAGCATCATCAAGTGACTGCTTGTACCGCATGCTTTCATCAGAGTGCCTCTGAATAACTTGTTTTAGCTCAATCTCCAGCTGCTGTTTCTTCTGAGAAAGCTCTGAGCCTGCTGCCTTCTGCTGCTGAGCGTTCTCTTCTATTTTCCGCAGATTATCTGTTGTCTGACTTATTGTATTCTTCAGTCTCCTAATTTCCTCACACAAATTCCTATTTTCTCTCATGGCATTATCAAGCTGTGTTCTATAATTATTTGTCTCCTCTTCCTTTTGCATGGTGACCTGGTGAATTGTGTTCTTTGTGATATTAATCTCAGTTTCATATTTGTTCTTTAAACTAATAATTTCCTCATCATAACTGTTTCTTACCTTAGCCAATTCATTTTCAAGTTCCCATCGGCTTTTAGCCTCATCCTGAAGCTGAAGCTTTAGCCTTTCCAGCTCCTTAGTTTTATCCTGAATAGTTGAGGCAGCCTCCTCAAGAGCCTGCTTGTATCTTGAGTTGTCTTCGCCACGAAGCTGAATGATCTGTTTCAGCTCCAGCTCCAACTGATGCTTTTGCTGTGACACCTCAGAACTGCAAGCCTTCTGCTGAAGAGCATCTTCTTCTGCCCTCCGCCGTTGATCTGTCGTTTGAAGAATGGCATCGTTCAGCCTCACAATCTCATCCTTAAGGTCTCTGTTTTCTCTTGTCAGTCTGTCAACCTGGGCTCTGAGGCCTTTGGCATCATCATCTTTCTGTGCAGCTATCTGCTGGATTGTGGTCTTCTTAATATTAATTTCTGTTTCATACTTGTTCTTTAAATTACTCATCTCCTCGCTAAACTGGTTTCTTACCTTAGCCAGCTCATTTTCATATTCCCTCTTCCGTGTGCCTTCGTCCTGAAGAAGAACCCTTAATCTTTCTATCTCGTACTCCTTCTCCTTGATGATCTTCTCAGACTCTAACTTTTGCCAACCAAGGCTGTCTTTCTCATTTTGTCTTGTTTTTTGCAGCTGGTCATAGTCATTCTTCTGCTGCTCGTATCTATCCTCCAGCAACTTCCTTTTCCTTTTCTCATCTTCAGTCTCATAAGTCAACCTGGTTATTCTGTCATTTAGATCCTTTATTTGGGCATAGCATTTGTCTAGGTTTTGCTTAGCAGAATTTCCATCCATTTCAGCTTGTCTTTTCATCTCCTCCAAACTCATCAGCTTTGCCTTGAGCTGAGAAATATCCATCTGGTACTTCTGCAGATTTTGCTCCAGGAATTTATGTTTGTTGCTTGTCTCTGAATTTGAATCCCTAGCAAGCCTGAGTTCTTCTTCCAAGAGTTCAATTTTGGTGTTTTTCATCTGCAACATGATAGCAGAAAGGCAAACAGAAAAAATCACATAAATGCTTGTGACAACTGTTGCAAAATCATCACATGCAATACAATATACAATATGTATTTGTAACACTGACAACTTGAAAGTGGGGGTTTTTTTCACTGCTTCAAAGACAGCTAAAAATCCTTTTTTATTTAATGTCATCAAGACAAATTCTGGAATCCTTATTTACTCAGAGTCAAACCTTTTTCAGAAATCAGCACAATGACTTTCAGAGGGGAAATAATACTTGATGAGGGGAGGGAGATGCAATACAGACAGTAAAATCAGTGTACCAAAAGTTCACTGGCAAAGTGTGAAACAGTCGCCTTTAGAATCTCCACGATTTTCAAACAGGGACATGACATTCTGTATATGCAACTCCTTAAATGGGCCTCTCTGTTTCACTGAGCTGTATCAAAGCAGGAGTTGCTCCTTTTAAAACACTTTAGAACATGGCTTGAAATGAGGTGCCTTTAACTGTGAGAAGCAAGTTTTCAGCACTGAGGTAATTGTACTCTCACTGAGGTCAAGGCTGGGATGGGCAGAGAAGGATGTCTTGCATACTTTGATAAGCACCTCCTATTTACCAAGAAGGGCAGTGTTCTCCACCTCACCTCCTATATGACCTTGGAGGTAATTTTGTAAACACTGTACTCTTTCACAGAAGATGCATGTTCCCTTCATAGGACACCTCTGAGTTCAGGATATAGTTTTGTGCACTGCTTTACACTGTGTGTTCTGTCTCTGATCAGTGATGGTTTGCTCATTTATAACAGAAATAAAAGGTAAAAAAATAAAATGTTTACAATACCTTTAAGTCCTCCATACTCTTTAACATTTCACTCAAGAATCTGTAATAATCTCCTGATCTTGTAAGAAGCTCTATATAACGAGACTGAGCCTCGTTAGCCTTGAAAAGAAAGAGAATTGTTAGCAGCTTGTACCACAGAGTTAGATATGAATATACTTATGCCCAGATCATTTACAGGATTCCAATCCACTTGAGGAAACATATCACTTGACAAAGTAAAAAGCAAATTCTCCTCACAAATTACATGACTTTCTGAGGACCCCAAATGGATAAATTTTTCCTTCTGAAAAACCCACACTTTTCTTTTTCAAGATTGTTTTCCCCCATGGCTGATGTGATATTAAATCCAAGCCTTCATCCCCTGGTTCATCATGCTCTTCCTGTCTGACAGTCACGAGTAACCTCAGTTAAATTTTTAATAGTAGTTAGTTCCCAGGTTGAAAGTGACTAATCCACTTGGGGCACAGATCTTCTTTTCTCACAATATGCATGCAATGGACATTGAATAGGAATGAGGTAAATTCCTGAGGGCTAATCTACTTGTCTAAACAAGCCCAAGTCTGATTTTACAGCACAGAGACTATTCTGCACTAATTCCTTGTGCTTACGTCCTTAGCGCACATTGCCAATGACAGTGCTAATTATTAGAATACAGCTGGATATGACTCAGAATGGCTTGCATGGACAAACAAATGTATTCAAAAGATTGGTGGGGAGGAAGGAAAGATACCTCTTGTAGAATCAGCACTGCAGGAGACTGAACCACACTCTTCTTGATAGGTATGTTGAGCAACGTTTCTAATCCCGAACTATAGGAAGCAACCTGTAGTTCATAGTCCTGAAAAACAAGATGAAGAAAAGTAAGCCCTCTTTAGTAACTGCCAAGGAATACTGTGGGAGTCTGTATTTCGGAAAATACAAAGTTTTGGATTGTTCTGGTTTAGTTTTCTTAATAAAAGCTACATTTTCCCCTTTTTTTATATTTCTAGCCATGTACAGATGATCCTCTGTCATAAACAGAAGCTCATCAGGTCAAGTGCCACTGTGGAGATTCATAGGGGAGAATGACAAGGGAAAAGAGAAAAAATGTTTTGCAAAAAAGACAAGTGTTTCTGTTATTTGAGGGCTACGTGTAAGTGAGAAAGATTCATGGGAGCAACTACTCTAAGCACTGTTATCAGCCAAAACTTCATCAGAAATAACTGTCTCTCCATCTCTTTTGTATCACATATGCCACATCACATAAATAGCAAGATCTTTGTCACAGAGAGTAAGACTGAGCTGCAGAAAGCACGGATATAAAGGTGACATAAAAATGCAAGGACCACAAAACCACTCCCTCCTTATGTTATTGGTTTGCGTGGCTACTGCACACCATTCCTCCTGCTAACCTGCATTTGTCTTTCCTCCTAGATCAGATCCTAGTCAGACCGAATTCATAAGATACCAATCTGTTCTTCACTCCCTTATATTTTTTACCATGTAAACTGGAAAGTTTGGTCTGGCAAGAAGGAGGCTTTGCTTCACCTAAAGAGAAGCTCTCACTGGTACCTGCTGCCACACTGATCCCATAGTCTTCAGGTGGCAAGTACAAAATTGCTTTCATTTTATTTTATACACAGAAGTGCTTTACCCCAGCAATTTCTGTACACACACGTCAGGCAGCCAACTTTTCACCCGTCAGCAGAGCAGAGACAATGAAATGTGCCTGACTGTGAAAAACCACACCCCATAAAAATGCTGAGATCCAAGTACCTTAATTGCAGCTGAGCACTGATCTGCATGCTTGAGAAGCTCCTCAACTTTGTCTCGCTTCCCACAGATTTCACTGTGCAAGTTCTGTCAAGAGAAAAGTGAGCCATGAAACACTCCCTCAAGATTTACCAGTATTTCCTCCTGTACATGCTGCCTCCATCAGAAAGCACCTGTAGCAGGAGACTACTGCAACTCCTGGGGCTGAGACCTGAAATGACCTGTGGGTGGGCAGTTTTTACAATAGCAAGCTCTCTGTGCATGAGAAGGTCGTTCTCAGAAAGAACACCCAAAAACTGAACACGCCCCAGAGCTGGGGAGGGAGAGTTCCTTGACTTAAGTTCAGATTATTTCCTCACTTTTCATTTTTGTGCTGTAATTTGTCCCATAAATTGCATCATCTTACAGTCCCTTGAATTAATTCAAAGCTGATGTGCAGAAGTGTCAGTGAACATGTAGGAGCCAAAAACAGCCTTGTTCATAATCTGTAGCAGTGCTGACAGAAAGTAATGAGGATAATAATATTTCCTCTCCCCTGTCTTCTACACATGGTGGGTTTTGGTAGCTTATGTATTTTATAATTCATAACAGACCATTGTATTGCAGACTGCATTGATACTGTACAGCAAAACAGATAACCAAAGACAGCTCGTTCAGGTGCTGCATACCTTCTGATCATGTAGATATCTCATGATAGTGTTGGAATCGCACAGCTTCATGGACTCAATGGAATCCTGCCGGCGCTTGGCATCACAGATCCATTTGCACAAAGCCTGGTAGAGATCTCGGTAAGTCTTCAGCTGTTTGATCTGCCTTTCTAAATCCCACGATCTAGAAAAAAAAAGGGAAAAAACCTGTCAGAAGGAATGTCAAAGTGCATTCTCTTTCTCTCTCTTCACACAATTTTCAGAAATGAGACACAGTAGTAAACCACATAAAACTATGGGAAGCCCTGAATAGGAGATTCTTAACAAAAATTTCAAATAAATTTCTCACATACTAAACCTGAGAATTGTACTGATTATCAGTCACCCAATATGGGTTTTTAGTGCCTTACTTTTGAGTAACTCTATAATACAGAGGTTGGGCCTTCCTGTCAGTTAAGTGAGGGATGGATAAAACCTTGCAGTGACAAGAATCAAGTTCACTGACTTTGGTATTCTTGTTCTAAATTTTCACTGAACAACCAGCAACCAGTCCATTTTTATTATTAGGACTACATTTTGTCCTCAAGTAAAAACAAAATAAACCGAACCTAACCATACCTTACCTGCAGCCACAAATAATCAGAGTATGCCTTCATTCAGATTTTTTTACTTAATTTAATTTACTTAATTTTTTACAGATTCAGATTTTTTTACTTAATTCCTACTGTTAGTTTTTTAATCCTCGAGTACATAGTATGCAGGAATAAGCATGCTTGCTTTGTTTGAGAGGGAAACTGCTGACCAGAAGTACTTAATCCAAGGACATTATCAAGAATTAAAACAAAAAAGAAAATGACAACAGCTCCTTAGCACATAGGTTAGACATTTACATGGCTACCTACATTTTTCTGCTTGGGCTTACACAATCCTTTTTAAAGTATGTTCAACCTATTCACAGTTGCTTAAGTCTTATTGATCTGAAGTCACCATTTGTCCTTTGGAAGTGAAGATTACTGCACATCAGTTCTTTTAGACTCAGTGTTAAGATGATCTTAGTAGCAATAGCAATAAGAAAAAAGCTGTGGAAATATGAACAAACCTGTTATCTATCTGCTTATCAGCTCTCTGCCAGCGGTCTATTAGCTGGGTAACTTTGTCACAGTACTTTCCAATGTCCATGTCATACAGAGTATATGCCTGGCAAGACTGTGAGTGAATCTGAAGTGTTCTCTGCAGCTCATTTTCCAAGGTATTCAGTAGTGACTTCTTCATATTTAGGTCTGCTTTCATTTTCTGGAGAAAAAACAAAATGCTATCATATATTTTATTCTTGAGAAGATACTGAAATTTAACCAATTTCAGAGCATGCACAATGTGCTGGGATCTAAAGATATTGTTTCTAAATCAGTAAGGTATGTATAGTGATGTCAGCTGGACTTAATATATTTAAAGTGAAACACCTACTCTGATGAACACTTTGGTTTAAAAATCTGATTAATGTTAGACTTTAAATAATTTGCTAAACCAAAGCCCTCTGTGGTCATATTCTGAAGAGAACATTTCAGTTTCTCAGAACTATGCAGAGCAGTGACCAGAACAGAACAAGATCCTTGCTTGTTCCTAGAAACAACTAAATAGAAAATATCACTGAAATACAAAAGATCCCTGCACTTGCAACAGCTGTGGAATCAAGCCTCAGGACTGGCATACCCAGTTTTTAAACATATAAAAATCACCACAGATTTTTTTTTCCTGTTTACATTTTTTATAAACATCTTACATGGAGATGTTTCTTTACACACACACTTGTTTGTATACACATACTCACGTACTGCAGGGTATCACCAAATGGAATACACAGTGTAGGCAGTGGTCTGTCTTGCATCCCCCAGCCACAGGAATGGCTACAGCCTTTGATAATATGCTCAAGCATTATTTTATTTATGTTTTGTGTGTGTAGTTCAAATTTACTCTAGTTAAGAACAACTCCCAGCAACTGAACTGCACCTCTCATTTAAAATGATAAAAAGGTGACTTGCTTGTACTGCATTTGTGACACCTACACACTTTTTCCCTACTACACCTAAGAATAGGAAACAATGAAAGAGTCCTTGTTTTCACAAACACACTCAGTGCACAAAAGGTCCAGCTCAATGGCAGAAAAAGACTGGATCTGCAAGCCAGCTTTTTGTTCAGCACAGTTATTTGCCTCCTCCCCTTATACAGGACAGATAGTTTTCACTGTAAGGTTTGACACAGACCCTACACCAAAACTAGGAAACACAACAATATTCAAATTTACGTGTTACAACTAGAGGACAACAAGGGCAATTAACAAGCCTGTTTGCAAGAAAGGAGATACTGTCTTCAAATCTACCTTCATGAGTGATACAAATAAACACAGATAATGTTGTACGGAAACGGATTATGGAAATCTTCCATACAATTGCCTTTGCTGCAGGGGCAGCAACAACCAGAGGATGGAAGAAGTAATAACACATATATTCCTTTCAATAATTTCATAGAATTCTAAACTATCCTGAGTTGGAAGGAACCTACAAGAATCATTGAAGTCCAGCTCCTGGCCCTGCACAGGACAGCCCCAGGAATCACACCATGAGCCTAAGAGGGCTGTACAAATACTTCTTGAACTCTGTCAGGCTTGGTGCTATGACCACTTCCCTGGGGAGCCTGTTCCTATGCCCAGCCAACTTCTGAATGAAGAACTGTTTCCTAATAACTAATCTAAACCTTCCCTGGCACTTTCATGCTGTTCCCTTGGGTTCTGGTCACCAGAGAGAAGAGATCAGTCCCTGACCCTCCACTTCCTCTTCTGAAGAAGCTGTAAACTGCAAGATCTCCCCTCAGTCTCCTCTTTTCCAGGCTGAACAAACCAAGTGACCTCAGTTGCTTCTTGTATGGCATTCAATCTAGACCCTTCATCACCTTCACAGCCCTCCTCTGGTTGCTGTCTAATAGCTTTGTATATTTCTTATATTGTGGTCCCCAAAACTGCACTCAAAACAGTGCTCAAGGTGAGGTCGCACCAGCACAAATTAGAGCGGGACAATCACCTCCCTCGACCATCCAGTGGCACTGCGCCTGATTTACAAAAGCATTGTACGCCTATGTGTAAAATACAACAAGATCAGCAATTCTATCTCCCGTGGTTTTCAAGGGTTTCACCAAGCTTAACAGGCCAGTGCTAGCAGCTACGAATTTTGTCTTTCCATGGCCTTGGGTCTTGGCCCCTCACCTTCAGACAAGCCCGATAAGCCTCTACTTTATCAAGATCCAAAGGAATAGTCTCCTCTTCAGACAGCCTGACTTCAAAAACTCTGATCACGTCTTCTGTTTGTAGAATAACCTGGAGCAGACACCTCAGTGCATTCAAGCTAAAATAAAAAATACAAGACAAATCCATTGTGTACTGGGAAAGGAAGGGTGATATTTCTAATTGCAGATGATTAGTTAAAAAGAACAGGTAGCACAAGAATTTTCTGTGATACCCATGATTCACGCTTTCTTTTTGTAAAGTATTCCAGAAAAGAGAAGAAATTCACGTGTCTGTTTCTACCCACATATACAGAATTTATAGAAAAGAAGGTGCAATTTTACACTACTGTCAACAGAAGGCAGGTATCTGGACTAAGAATTATAGGAGAAAGTGAATATTTATGGCTACAACATCAATTTTCTTACCTGTCTAAGTAGCCAGCAGAAACACCATTAATATTTTCCAGCTTTTGAAATAGGGCATTTATCTCCGATTGCAAGTACACATATTTTTCACAGCCTCTGAAGTTAGGCAGCAAGTCCTTATGCTTATTGAGTGTTTCAGCCATTATTTGAGAGTCATTCTGCACACCCTAAGGAAAGAAAATGCCTGGTTTACACATTTTTGTTTGGCTGATCATTCCATAGCTCATATGGAATTGGTCTCCTTATACGAATAGTCTACTGTTATATAACCAGCTTGACTGAGGACTGAAGCAGTGACTGAGCTTGCTTTCTTCAAGGCAAGTAATACTGAGCAGTTTCTTTTTTGACACTCTGCAATAGGTAATACCTCTTTTTGAGTCCCTCTGCTCTAAAACTCATCTCTGTTGAAAGCAAAGTGCTTTACTGCCAGATGCCTACTGCACTTGGCAGACATGCCAAGGTCCTTCTGCTCTTAGTACCTTTGCAACCTCATTGATTCAGGGGAATTTCTCACATACTAAACCTGTTCCCCCCCCTTACTAATATTCTCTCTCCAGTCTCCTATAAATCTTAAGAACTAGGAGAGGGAGAGAATCTGTAGGACTCATGTATCCAGTCTGCATCCACAGACAGCACTTCATAGGTAGGTAGTAAAATGGGGTCCTTGGAAAAGGATTTTAAACAGTGCTTTACCCTGGATGAGGCTTAGCACAAGCTCATGCCACTTGAGATCAGTCTTCCTGTATTCTTTGCCAGGCAGAATGTGACTTCTAAAATTCAAGAATCAACTTTTTCTACTTAGAAGCTAAACTCCAATCCAAATCATCATGGTTATTTTCCAGTTGAGACTTTTCTGCACAAGATGTGTGTCTTTCCCAACTGATCAGAAGCAGAACTGCAGTATGCTCTGCCACACAGAATCATACTGAGCTTGAGATGCTCCAAGAAAAATATCCAAAATTACCTCTAAATCCTTTATTCTGACTGAAAAGTCATGCATAGCCCCTTGATCCACTCCCAGAGGAGCTCTTTGAACCATCTGAATCTCAGAAGCTTCAATCTGACGCCGAAGTTTCTGAAGCTCCATCAGCAGCCAGGCCTCCTGCTTCTCATGCTCTCTGTTTCTCTCATTAACGATAACGGTGTTTGAGGAACCCACAGGACAGGACTCAGTTGGGACCACTGCAAAGGGAATTGGGTAAATGTTAACTGCCAGAGGACTGAGCATCCACATAGAGGAAGCCAATGTTGTGCCCAAGTGATCTCAGCACTGAGTTGATCTGTAGAACCGAGAACAGGCAGAAGTTCTGGGCCCTTATGCAGTTTTTTCACAAAAGGACAAACTTGCTTCCCCAAACTCAGCTTCATAATAACTAAAAACATATCAAATGGACTAAATTCCTCTCATTTTCCCAGCAAGTTCCATGAACTTTGGAGGACCATTCCCAGATTCCCACCAAAGTAGGAAAGAACAAAATCTTCCCTGCATATGGCCGATTTTATTACGTTGAGAGACAGCAGAACAGTTCTTGAACAGGTTTCAATTAATTTGTTCAAAAGAACATTTTCACACTAAAAGAATGTACCATGCACAATTCCTAGAACAACAAAACCCAGGTTGTCTAAACTCTCCAAAAACCAGGAGGATGGCAAACCTGTTTGTGACTGTCGTGGTTGATTAGGCAGTTGTATAATCAAGGTTTGGTAGTGCTTCTGAGCATCAGTGAACTGGGTCTGGATCTTTCGTTTGTCTTCATCACCAAACATCTCTGAGCCTTGGCTATTCCTGAGGAACTCTTGATAATGGATCTCCAGGTCAGTTATTATTTTCTGGTAATCTTCCTTACGCATTGTTTTCAGCTGAAATAAGGAAGAAGGGAATTTAAAAAATAAAATTAAAAAAGAAAAGCAACCGGGGAAGGTTTATGACTAGTTAGTCAATAAGGTATAAACTAATACATCTAGAAAAAACACAAAGTACTTGCTAGAATAAAACCTACCCAGGCTGACTCTAAAAGTGTGGTGTTAAGAGTACCTGCTGAGCTAATCTATTCTTGTTACAATCATTTCATAACTTAAGAATAGTTTGAAAATCTACCTCTTACTTTGTCTATGCATGCACTTGCACAGTGGGGACAAGTACAGCAAGCATATAATAAACTCCCTTAGCTTATCTTCCTGTTTATCCATATCACGTTTGAGTAGGATATCATTTTGCTTCTTGTTTAATAAAATTACAACTTCCATATGTAATTGTTCATGCAACCCAGCAAAAGGAAGGCCCATGGTTTCGCAGAACATATATCTGCACAGGATACTGCAAGCTTTGTTTGAGACAGTAGACATCAGGTCATGGATGCCTCTAGTCTGCCGGTAGGACAGCTGGGGTCTTACCTTGGCAATAGTCATCGCTCTGATCTTCTCAATGTCGATCATGCAATAGTGCCAAGACACCAGGCTCTTCATGTTGATATACAGCTGGTTCCACAAAGCTAAAATAGCTTCGTAGTATTGCTCAATTCTGACATGAGAAAAGCAAATGCATGATCAAAATGCATCTGTCCCAGTAGCATAGCTACAAAAAAATCCCAAGACACATCTACCAGATGTGGAGTGCATTAAGGCTTGTTTCCTACTTGAAAAAATCTTGGAAATTAATTTCTCCATGGGTTTCATTATTAGACATGAGAAAAGCCCCGTAGAAGCTAATGTTTCAATATTTTTGGACCCCAACTTAGATTCCAGCAAGTTTCACTGAAGTGTGACCTTCAAGTCAATGGTCTAGTCCTTAATCTCCCACCCTTAGGGGCATGGAGAGTGAACTCTGATCAAGGCACAGATCATATTTTGTAACTGGTTGCTATTTTGAGTGAACTCCTCTATCTAATCCCAGTGGCAGGTGCTCAAATGCAGGCAGCAACTCACTTTGTAGCAAGATCGACTGCTAATGGATTGGGGGGTGGGATGATAAGACTGACAGATGGCACCAGCATATCCACTCCTCCAGGGCCAGTCACCAGCCACTTGCTGCGCTCATTATTGTCCTTCAGGATACATTCATCTCCTTTGCGCACTGTTTTCTGTAAGGAAACGCACAACAATTGTTTTCTTTAATTAAGGGAAATGGGGTTTCTAGGAGAGACAGACAAGGAAGATGCATGCGAATCACAGAAACAGGAGTGTTTCCCAGCTGCCAGGTCTGCGTGTGTATGTTGGCTTCATACTGAGGTAAGAGATCAGCACAGATCAACCATTTCACCCTGAATCTGGTTGCCATATGAAGAAAAGAGAGAGAGAAAAAAAAAAAAAAAAAAAAAAAAAAAAAAAAAAAAAAAAAAAAAAAAAAAAAAAAAAAAAAAAAAAAAAAAAAAAAAAAAGCAAGCAGGAACCACAGAACACTGAGCAGTTGCCAGTCTGGTTCATCATCAGACTTGGAGCTTGCCCTGACAAACATCAAAGGCTGAATGTGGACACATGGCCATGGTAAGCTATGCAACTGTGCATGGCTGTAAGCCAGTGAGCCCAAGGCCTAAGGATGCATAGTGCTGCATCCATATTTGCAAACAGACTGGGAGTGAGTGTGGCAGAGCTAGATTCACCAGCCCCAACTGCCAGAAATCCTGACACAGTGCAGCCATGGGTGTGGTCATGGAGCAGGAAAAATCATGGATGCAGAAAATGCATCTAAGCCTACTGTTAGGAAAAAAAAAAAACCATAAAAAAACCCAAGCAGCCTCAGTATAGAGGAGGAATCAAAAACATCGCTCATTTCATACTCTATCCATCAAAAAAAATGGGGATACCAACGTACCAAGGTACATTCCTCACCTTTTGTTACATGAAACGTTCACCTAAGGATCCAGAGAGACACTGGAAAGGTGAGCAATCACCAAAAAAAGTGTAGATGGTGGGAAGACCTGTGTCAAAAATTCTAATCCTATTATCAACAAGACTTTGATTTGCAAATTTGAAACATGTGTATTAATGATATTTAACAGACTAATATTAGTAATTAAAACTTATTAACTAATCAGAACCTAGCCTGTTTATTCATAATTGCAAGAGAAGTAAGAGCTTTTTCTGTTGAAGAAATTCAAGCGGACCAAAAGCAGACAAAGGGATTATACCTATCATGTTAACAGCTTATTTACTAACTAACTTGCCATGTTCTAGTTTATGTGATGTTCATTCTCAGCCAAAAAGGGATACAGTACCAGATCCTGTTTGTAGTCACACAGAGCCTTGAGGATAATGGGCTTGTTACTCCGGTAGTCTGGGTTACGTGGCTTCAGCTGCACAATCTTCTTGGATTTGTTCACCAAACTCTGCACTTGCCTCTTATATTCAAGAATTCTCTCTCGTTCATTCTGCAAAAATTAATTGTAGATTACAAAATCATTCTAAAAAGAAATGTTGTCTATTTTCCATTGTTTTATTAAGAGAGGGATTCATCTGGAGCTTACAGTAGGCAAAACTTACATTAGCTCTAGTGGGATGAGTCTTTGGCCTATAATGTAAAACTGCAGGTTTTTTTAAAAAAAAGAGAAACATCAGATTAAGTAACTTTGCAGCTCTGGCAAGGTGCAAAGTTTGCAAAATTTTCATAGCAGGTTTTCCATGCAGATCTGCAATGTGGTTACAGTGAAGTTTAAGGAACACAGGCCTAAACTGAAAGAATCTGACAAAATCAATGTCAACAAAAAAAAAAAGATAGTAACTACACTCTTAAACCTGACTTCATCAATTGGCCTTTTACATCACTGACCATTCTTCTCCAGTTTGGGATCAGAGTACTTAATTCATGATAAGCAAACAGCTAAAAAAGCTGAGCTATGTCCTTTCAAAGAGACAAGAGTGATACAGTGACGTGAAGAATCATTTATTGAATGTACTTATCCTTTGAAGTAAAATCTATTCTATCACGTAAGAAAAAAGTTTCATTTTTTTAAAATTTGTTAGCGTGTCAGAAACTTGGAAATTTGGTGGACTCATTACAGGTTTAAAAAGAAATCAGAATTCCCAAACAGTATTACACAAGTTAAAACAACACTGGTCCATTTTTAGGCTTCCTGACTGGATGATCCCTGTGGGTCCCTTCCAACTCGGCATACCCTGTGGTTCTGTGAAGTGGGCAGGAATATACCATAATGGTTTCAAGTTCATAGAGTACTGTATATAAACATTGCAGTGCACCTGGGTTTACATTTGGTATCTGAAAAGGGTAGCTGATTTCCAAGAAAAACAGAACATAACCTGTCAGGCAAGTGTGACAGTACCTCCAGCTCCTTGATCTGCTCCAGCAAAGACTGCAGTGACATGCTCTTATCACAGATGAACTTCTTTCTGATGGAGTCTTGTAAGTTTTTCAGGTAGCACTCTGTGGCTTGGGCCTCTTCAAAGAACTACAGAAGAATAGTTGTGAATTTGTTTGCACATGGCTCTTAAAAATATCTGCTAAAAATTGATGGACTCGTTTAATGAGAAATCTCAGTTCATCTCTGGCAGATTGGTGGCATTTATAACATGGCAACAATGTCTTATGCACAATAAATGTATCCGTGATTGGATTCACACTTTTAACAAAAGTAATTGAATTCTCCACATCACTACTCACCTGAAAGTAAGCCGCATTCTCTTTCAGATGAACATCAATACATTTGGTGATTTGAAGAATCCAGCTCCACTGAGTTTGCAATGTATCCATGTAGGCCTAACAAAAACAGTAATATACACAGCTCAAACCAACATACTGATCTCTCTCCCATACCTAGACTCGAGCAAAATTGTCTGGGCTCCACATAAATGCAAATGAAAAATCTGCTTAAACAAATTCACGCACACCAGAACAACGTAACTCATGCAAATAGTTCTGCAACTTCTAAGCATCTACCTCACTGAAATGAGCTAAATACCTGCTTGTGACACATCAAGAGAAGTCTGTTCATGTCTTCCATGAAGAGGCATAAAGCCTGAGGCGCATTAACAAAAAAGAGTGAAATGCACAAACAGTGCTGCAAATAAAATATTTCAACTGCAAATTGCTGTGTTCTCCTCCTTCCAAGGAATACTGCCCAACATGACTTTTTATGCTGGCTGTTTTTAAATTCAAAATCTTCACACAGTCATAATGTATATTCTTTAGAAAACTACATAAAACTTTTACTTCATCACTAGAGTCTACAAGGATTTTTCTTTTAAGAGACAAACTGACCACAGGATAAATAGGAATAATGATTTTACACAACACAGTAACAGTTAAAAAAGTGAACACACTAAAAAGCAGAAAGGATTAATTTGTTTTTTCCTTTTTAGCTTCTTTTGATTTCAGGGTTCTTATGCACTCTTAAAACTATAAGAACTAGAACTTTTCCTAATAAAATGAGGTCTTCCAAATAGTTGCAGCCTTCATAATTGAAAGGTACATGTATGCCAAGCTGTGAGAGCAAAACTGCCTTGGCTAAGCTGTTTAAAGGCACCATCAATATCAGTTGGAGAAAGTATTTGCACCCGGATTAAATATAAACCCTCAACAAAGGGTGTGACTTTTTTCAAAACATGCCTACTAAGATAGCAGAACAGCAACAATGACGTGCCTTCCTACCATAAATTCCACTGCACTGTAGTTAACTAACAAGATACAGCAATTTCATACCCTCAGATAACTCCCCAAGCTTAGAATTAATTTTTGCATGCATCTATCATTGCGCAGTTGTTATGGCCAGCTTTGTAGGGGAAGGTAGTAACATTTATTAAATAGAGCTGAGTAAAATAGACATGCTTTTTGGCAGGCAAACCCTTCTCAGGTCCAGAGGCAGCACTTCATTTGTGGACTTTCACTGAGAACTTCTCCCACATAGCAATTAAAGGAGCAAGTGAAATCGCACAAGTGTGTCTCACTCACCTCGATTTTGTCTGAAGCAGGATGCTGGTTGAGCACTAGCTGGTCACTTTCTTGCTTTAGCTTGTTGAGTTCTTTTTCTTTAAGCTCCAGTTCACTCATGCGTTTCTAAACAAACAAAACACAGCATTAAACAAGCTCCCAAAGGTACAGTGCACAGGATTCTTTGTTCCAAATTTTCCAGATAGTTGTGATAATGTAAAATTATCCCTGCTAACACTATGTAGTAATTCTATTTGGTGTACTGAAGTTAATTATGAAGACAGTAGAATCAAGGAAGGTACAATTATCTCAGTTCTAGTCTCTAGGCTTGCTGCTGCACAGAGCAAAGCACAAAAAGTTCTGCCTTTCCTAGGAGTAATGGAAGTAAAAATGACTGTATCTTGCAACAGCCAAAACAACTGAACTAAAAAAGTACCTCCTTAGTAATGTGAACCTTCATTCCTTTTTCAATTTGGTGATCAGCACCAACACTGGTTAAACAAACACATGCTCAATTTCCCTACATACCCACAGATGAGACGGAGCAGTGCAAACTACATCAGACCATGCACTTAATGTGCTGCTGGCAAAACCATCAGAGGAAAAGAGCCATTCCCTCTGGTATAGCTCTACTTCCTGATGACAGATAATCACGGCCAAACACAGGGCCCCCAGCATAATGACTATGTGCACAAGCTATATGGGATCACTAGTCTACAGTGGACTATGCCAGGAAGGCCAGCTTCCAAGGTCAAAAGAAACCATGACAACTCACTGAATGAGAGCACAATCTTCTTAATAGATGTCCTATCTTGACTCAAAAGGTTGTCACACTGTACTTAATTGAAAAGGGTTGATAAAATCCCCAGGAACTTTGAAACATGTAGAAATGCCCATCCCAGTGATGAGTCTTTCCCAAGACAGGCTGTTCCTCCCTCACTATTCCAAAAGAGGGCCCATGGAAAATGGGGGAATGTTGAGCTGTCTTACAGAGAAGGACTCCTGCTTCCTGGCAATATCAGTGTTCCTGTCACTCCAGTCATAGAGAAGCTCCTCCTCCTCACAGTCATTGATCCACATGATCTCTCTGCTGGTGGCCTGAATGAGGTTCTGGAATTGACGAAGCTGATCCATTCTCTCAAAGGAGTATTTCTGCAAGGAATTCCAGAAATGAGAAGCCATAAACACAGGAATGCCTGTGCTGGGAGGAGAAAGGGAAGCCAAGAACACAGCACACCATGTCCTTTTTTTTTTTTTTTTTTTTTTAACTAAAATAACAGTAAAACCCACACATCTATAAAAGCTGTTGGCAATGGACAGCAAATAATGTGCCTGGGCTTATTGATGAAACCTAATGGCAATGGGCACCGGACAACATGTTTATAGAACAATAGTAACATGATGTCAGCAGCTTCTGAAAGTCATTTCAAACGCACATGTAGCAGACATGCAGGCAAGAAAAGGCACATAAAAGAAATGTCCAAGAAATGTCCGAACACTTAACATCACTTTTACTTGCATTTGCTGCTCAGAGAACATCTCTGGCGTTGTAGAACCTTTTGCACAGATGACACTTCATGAAAAAATACCTTCTCTGTCTTCGCATCGTAATACAGACCCTATTGCTTGAAATGTGCACAGGAATCAGCTTCTGATCCCAAGGGTTAAATAAACCATTTGCACAAGATTGTCACTGTATTTTATACAAATATCCAAAGCAGGAAAGATGCACAGCCCTACACAGAACCTGGTTCTAATCCCACCTTTGAGTAATTTTTTAAGCATCATATACAGTCTAATTTCTTCGCCACACTACTCCCATTAGGAAGGTAGAGTTCCACTCTCCACCTGTTTAGTGACCAACTCCCTTCACCTAGTGCAAACTAGAAACTTCCTTGTAAGTCAATTATATACCAGGCAATAAATTAATCTCAAGTTCATGACTCAAAATGAATCAAGAAACTAAAAAGCACTGTCAGTTTACTGCTGAACAGAATTATTTCAATAATTCTGTCACTCTGTCACTGTCAAAACCTGAAGTGTCTCTTCACTACCATGCCAGTGTTAATAAAGCAAAAAGCACCTTTATCATACAGGGTAACAGAAATGAACACATCTCATGCTCACCAGCAGTCCTTCATATTCTTCCTCCAGCTGATGAACCGCAGCCTTCTCCCGCTGAAACAGAGACAGGAAATACTTAATGAGCCTTTCACAAGTTGCCTATTTGCTAATATTTCCTTTACAGTGTTAATATCATAATAACTGCAAGTGGTAACCTGCAAATTCCTACAATAGGCATAGATGGATGCACCACTGGAGGACCACAGGAAGCATAAAACAAAGGCTCTTAGGGATGCTTAGCATATAAACAAGTCTGCACATAACACCTGTAATACCAATGCAACTCTTGAAACTGGACTTCTTTTTGTACCAAATTCCTATGCCAGCTAGTCCTGGAGCTAGCTTTTGAGATTATGAAGTAGTATAAATTACAATGGGAACTGAAGGCCACGATTTTTATTCCCACTTTTATGGCTGATAACCTGCCCAGCCTTGGAACTGGTATTCCACAGGACCAGACTATCACTTTTCCTATTTGAAGCAGAAGGGAAAAAGGAATAACATCCCTTTCACTCTTCAGCTTGGCTGAAAGATCAGAGCTCCAGAACAGAGTGCCTTTTCTTTTGACTGCACTGTCTCCTCCCAATTTAGAGAAAAGATGAATAGAAATGAAATAAGCCTCCCTTCTCATCTTCCTAACTGCTGGGCTGTTAGCAGAGGAAGCTAACTGCATTTTTAGTGACTTCTTTATTCCAATCACAAAATTCAGAGGGAACAGAAGTCTCAGAAGGGGAAAAAAAAGTAAAAAAACGCTTAAGAAAAGCTTTAAGCTTAGCCCAGAATTTGTGTATGTTTCACATAAAAAAAACCCTGATGACTCAAGCCTGGATCTAAGCACCCACCCTATTCTTTAATTTTTTAGTTTAAAATACCTTCACAGCAAGTGAAAATAATCATTCTTAGTCATTCTTCTCACACAAAAAAATTGTTACAATATTTATTTGTCAGCCTTGGTACGTACAACAAAAAGTTAAATAGCTACTAAATTTTCATTTCAAAATCTGGGAAAAGAAGTGAAACACAAATTTATCATGAAATTAGGGTTTAAAGTGGTTGCTGTCATGACACCAGTGCTTTCTGAAGAGAGGACGAACTACTCAATCTTCCTTTTTTGTAGTGGAACAACAGTAAACCAAGGATATAAATCTGGACTAAGTAACTTGTAAGGGAAGCCAGTAATTACCAGATCTGTTTTGACTTTGTCCAAGTGCCAACGATAGTCTCCAATGGCATTGTGAGTTCTTCTATGGTCGCCTATTTGTTGCTCAATGGATGCTGCATCAAACCCCCACTTCACTAGCTCCATTTCAGCCTAGGAGAAAGAAACAGTATTTGTACTTTCATTTCCAACATTACTACCTAAACTGGAGCATAAAGGAATGGAATTGAAGAAAATATGACTATGCATTAGAGAGTAAAAATGAACAAAGGAAAGTTCAGAATAGGAGGTTACAGTTTCTTTAAATTGTCGTCACTTAAGCTCCCAAAGCAGAAGAAACAAAGTAGGAAAAATATTTGTTTATAATTAGACTAGATGAAGCACTCTCAGTATTTTGCTTTCATCTGTTTTCTTTGGATCAAACTGTTCTTTTATGTTCTACAGTATAGTTATGTTCTTATCACTCTGAAAACAAACTATGACTTTATCAAAAAATGCTATTCATGCAATTCATGCGAAAATACCCAGTTAAGTTCTGTAGCCCAATACATTATATTTCCATTTTAAATTTGCTCATGTAAACTTCAATAACTTGATTTAAATCCAGTCAAACTAAATTAAAGAAAGCAAAAGAAAAAAGATAAACTGAACATTTTATAAAACATTTTGTTTGTCTTGCATCTTGACAACATTTATTGTAGGACGCCAAGTGAAAATCTCTAGAAACTGCCTTGGAAAATAGTAATACTATTCATAATTACTGACCCAAGAACTGACTGCAGTTCTTTCTTTCGTTTTTCCAAATATTAAAAGCCACTGAATTCACAGTTCAGCTCCTCAAACTCCAGATCCTCCTTTCTGCTGTAAAGACACACTACGACTCTCTCTGAATGCCTGTCTGTGCATGTGCACAGTAAAGAAACAGATACCTTCATCCTAGGTTGGGACTGAATTTAGAAATTACCAGTCTGGAGTCAAATCTCTGTGAGTCAATAGATAACAATAAACCACTCTCAAGCATGGGAGTTCAAAGGCAGTGTTGAAAACGATCCAAGAAACAAAACCATTTTTCATTCAGCCATTTACAAGTTACAGGACTTTGACCCTTCTAGTTATATTTGAACAATCTAAAGAGACTGTAGCAACAGTGGCAGCCATGGCTGGCTGCCAGTATGCGAACAAAGGCTTGATTTCACTGCACTTTCCCTAATTCGGCACTGGAAAATTTCACCAACTCTCTGCCTACCTGATTCTCCTATCAGCAAAACATCCAGACAGAAAAAACAGAAAAACATCAGCAGAAAACCTCAGCTGCTCAGAACTTTTCCCCACATCTCACCACATTACTAGGGGAAACGTTATCCTAGTCTCAGTGGGAGCATGTACTGGGATACAGCAAGGCATGGTGGAAAGAACAGGCATGAGGGGGAGAAAAATCATAAAACACTGGACAGTGGTTAAATCTGTGAAGATGGTCCTATCTGTGTAAAGGGTTAAAATAAATATGAATCAAAGGAAATCTGTGGAAGGAAGAAAGAAAGGAAATATTGAGCACAATAATTTCTAACACAAGTATTCCAATGCCTTTTGTTATGTTAACAGCTGTGTCTCATTTAGCTTTCAAATCTAACTTCCACACTTTTTCCTCTGCAAAAGAAGCCCCCAAATTCATGTTTGTATTTCAGTGGAAATTCACTATACATAAAATACTGGGGAGATGGGTAGCGGGGCGGAAAGATGAACTTGGAATAATATGCAGGCATTCATGAGTATTTACTTTTCTACTGGCAACCAAAACATTACTACATGTGAGGTGACATTCATTAACAGCACCAAGTTTTAGCCGTCTCTGGGTTTTGCACAGATTTACCTTCTGCTGCCTCATCCAGTTTAGACATTCACTTGTGACACGTTTTGTGTATTCATCCCAGCCTGAGCCACTCTGAGAGGAGAAACAACCACCGCCTTTGGAGCTGGCCCTCCTGGCACGGGGAACGCTGATGGCTTTGTACAGGGCACGCATTTGCTCTTGAAGCTGAAGCAGCCTGAAAGGGAAGGAACCACTTAGTGTCTGTGAGGAAAGCATAGAAACAAAGTAATTTATCTTTCTTACTGGACCACCAGGTATTCAAAACAAAGTGCTGAAAGCAAAAGCTGGAGAAAAAACGTACTAACTAAAATTTCGTGAAGACAACTGAGGTATGAACTTCCATCAGAAATACAATACTGCAAGGCCCTTTTTCATGTTAGCATGCCCCAAACAGATATAGTTCCACTTTATTGACTTCTATCACATCCTGCAACATGAGCACTTGAGATATCACAAACTTCTATCAGTCACATTCCCGCCCCCAACCTTTCCCTGACAATACCTCTTCTGATACATGTCACACGGCTGGCCCATCTGCCTCATCTCTCTGATCAGCCCATCCAGGATATCCATTTGGTCATTTGCCTGTGCAAAACACTCTTCCAGATCTCTGTTCCCTCTAATCTGGACGCCATCCCCATATTTCAATTCCTAAAACAAAAACAAACAAGCAAACAAATAAAACAAACAAAAAAGGATATTAAATTAAATATTCATCTTGGTTGTCTTAAAAAAGATGAGATGAGGACTGATGATTTTTGAAGCACGATAAGTTTCAACTGCCAGGTCTCTGCCAATTTTGACTGACAGAAGGCCAACTAACAAAGGAGCCGCAGTTGCTGGAAAGTCTTTATTAAAATAAAATACTAAAGTTAGTAAGATGTAGTATCAACCAAAACATTCCATAAAGAACAGCACATCTTGTCTGATATTTATTTCAACGGAGCCAAGGCTTCACACACTGTGGTAAGTTTTTAAGAAAATATGCTCTTGTGTTTAGAATATGAGAAGCAAACACTGTCTTTGTGGGAGTTGGCATATTGCTCCTGATCTTTCACAAGTTTCCCTGAGGTTCTAAAACTTCCCCCTCCTACAAAAAAGCAGGTTGCACCCTGTCTACCGTCTTCAGCTCCATGCCTCATCAGATTTGCATCCCACCTTATCCCCCAAAATCTAGGCAAATTCTCCATGCACCCTCTCAGTCCAGTGGACCAGCATGGTTGTCGTGTTTCAAGCAGGAAGACACTGTTTTTTGACCTCACCCCACGCTGACACAGCTGACATGCTAAACAAAACATAATCCAGCTTTGACCTGATTTTGCAAACAAAATGTTTTGGACCTCATTACTTTGTCCTTAGCAAGAAGAGAAAGAAACAAAGTAAGCAATGCATGTTGTGGCACCAAGCTGGAACTAAACATGTCTTTCTTTTAACTGCACTGGAATAATATTAATCCTTAACAAAAGGCAGTATTTACTCTGGCATTGATTTTTATATAAACGTGGTCTCACGTCCTGTATCTCTGAAAAGGAAATGAACTGCTAACCACAGAGTTCATTCCTGAAAGAATTTTCTGTCCGAAGAGGGTCCAAAAGTGTGCATTAAATCTCATTTACTGCCAGAACTGTGAAGGGTTTTCACATCTCAGTGGCCTGAGCAGCAGGGTGCACTCACCACCCTGCACCTCCTCTGACTTCAGCAGGAATAGAGGACATCCCATGTTTGCCAGGACTGAACCCAACATCAGTGAGTAACCCACCCCCAGGTACTATGAGTTTGTACCAGGGTGCTGTACTGCAAAGATCACCTGTATGCATTTGAGTTAAAACAGTCAAGAAGATTATAATCTAGTTTCACACACTTCTTTAGGAATCATCTGGAAAAGTAAAATAAAGATAATGAAGGTATTTCCTATGGTGATTAAGGTTCATTATGGCCCAGAAAATGGTGACAATATTTTACAGGACACACTGAAAGAGCATATGTAGTCATAATATTAGCAAGAGCTGTTTACACTGACAGCGGTCCTAACTTAAAACTGAAAAACAAGATGCAGTACAATCTGTTTGAGGAGGGGTTTGTTTTTTAAAAAAATCGAGAAGTCCCTCTTTTCTTAATCAGGTGCATTTCAATCAGTTTTACCGAACAGAGTACAGAGGGAAGAAAGAGGTATGCCATTACACTCCTAGTTGCCTCACACAAACAGCTGAAAGGGGAAAAAGGAGATGAAGAAGCAGAGCCTGTGAGTCCAGGTAACAACACAGCATTCACTCCCTGTAATATTCATGATGACGTTTGATAAGAACAACAAGAAGCACTCACGGGTTGTACTATGAGCTCAGCTCGCATCAGGCAATCCGAACAGTTTTGCAAAAGCTCCTGGATGGTGTTCTGGCGTCTGGACACTGTACAGGTCCCATTCTGACTGTTGTGGGGGACAAGAAGAAGATTAAGTAAATACAGAGGAATCATATATTTTGAAGAAATACAAGAAACGCAAATTTGGAACAGTTAAGGGAAGTTACACGTGCTCCACCTCATTTAGGTTCACAGAGACACACATACATTATCTAGCCCTCCTGCCTAATTGCACTGTGAAGTTTGAATGACAATTCCACGATGGCAGAGCCACTTTATAATTCTGCAACAGCTGGCATGGACTGACTTTGCTACAGGATAGAGTCGAACATGGAAACTGGCATGCCAGAAAGGAGAAAGTTTTCTTCCAGCACAGGTATTTGTAGCTTTGATAGACAAAACTTTGGCAGCATTACAGTGAGAATGGATTATTCACAATCTCTGTTAAAGTCAATACCTAGAGCATAGAGCTGTGTGATGTAATTGTAAATGTTATCACACCAGCCATCAAATTCAGGGCATAAAAGGAAAGCAGGATCCTTGGCTGCACAAGCAAGTCCATTCAAGCATATGAAGGACCTCTTTACCAGCAGAAATGCACAAAGCTAGTGTAGTGTGGGAAGAAGGAATTGCAAGATGCTCAAGCTGTTACAAAAATAGCCAAGGGGCCTGGAGTCAGAGTAAATGCCTTCTTATAGAAAAATAAAGTGTGAGTTTGGAGGTTCCAAGTAAAACTCCAGCACTGAAAACACTAATGAGGGAAAAAGCCAAGGCAGGTAATGGGGTCATTATTGTTGTCTTGCACATAATCTACTGCCTACGTACTGCCAGAAGGTTGCTGGGATTCAGCCACCAAAATGAGCCACTGCTAGCTGAACAGGGGTGAGGTGCTTCAAGTGAGGAACCATTCCTTGCTGATGGGATCAGACCTCTCAAGCAAGCCCAGGCGGCTCCCAAACCCAAACCCACTACTAACAGACGGTAAGGAACTAAGGTGCTTCCAAGCCCTGCCTAGTTTTCCAGCTCATGTGCTCACATTAGATAACCTTTTCCATTACAAATCACTGAAGAGCCCAACATTCCATACAACACTAATGTCAAAAAGACCATCGGTGGGAACCTGTCCAATTCAGAGCCACCAAGAAATCTGGATCCAATAGAGATCTTTCCACTGACTTCAACAGACTCTGACCATCCTTGTCAAAAGGAATTGTGACAATTTAAAAAACTCAGCAGAACTTTCCTTGGGAAAGTCACTGCAGTGGTGAGAAACATTCAACAGTGTAATTTTAAGAGCTCTTCTGCAGCATGTGCAGCTGGTCCATCAGCAGCCTGCTGTTCTATCAGCTCGTCTTGAACAAATGGAAAAGATTTGCCCCACTTTTCAGCAGCTTCCCCCAATACCAGTAAAGAGACCCTCAAAAATGTAGAGACAAGACTGGAGAATCACTGAAAGACATAAAACAAGCCGTACACATGCAGCCCCCAGCCTGTACTGAGACCCTTTGGCCACATAAACGCTGCGCCCCACTGTGCTATGCACCACTGTGTACCTTGGAAACAGCTTAAAGAAAACAATTATGAAAAACAACATATGGGTCTGCTTTTGTGCCAGGTTTTCCATCAGCTTCCTTTTCTAAATCATTCCTTCTCCTTAGGCATCACTGTTGTGTTTAGATCTAGAAGTATGTGACTGCATCTGAAATTTGCATTTAATTACACCCTCAATTATTCTCATGAATGAAACATAATAAGAGAGAGGAACCTTCTAAGCAATTTTCTCTTTTTAGAGTATCAGAAGAGTATTTTTTCTTAATACATTTTTCAATCTTGTCCTGGCATCTACAAATGCCAGGTATCCATTAAAGCCAAAAGAACTATAGATGATGACCAGACTTACACTCTAATAAATCAGTATATCTCCACTCGTTTTGGTTATCTTCACTAATCTCAAAGGCATTACTTTGCTTTACATTGAGAGGAGGTCTAAACAATGACTATCATAGTTAACATGGAAAAAAAATGTGAAGAAAAGCTATTTTCAAATAAACTAGTAAAACAAATTAAAATATAGAAAGAGTAGAATTATAAGTATTTTGTGTTCATCCCAGTGATCCTTGAAGACCACATGCAGAATTATTGTCCAAATAATAAAATGTTGGAAAACTGAAGATGGTTTAATCAAGATGCCTTGAAGTGGGAGGCTTAAGCACACCCCAATTAGAGCTTCAAAAAAAGATCTACAAGTTGCTTGTTTACAGTTCACAGAGACCTTCACAAGAAGAAAGCAGCAAGTATTTAAGGTTTTCCAAACCAGTAGACAAATAAATAAATAATGGCAAAAGTTGGAGTTATACAAATTGAAACCAGGAAAGAGTACACTATTTTATCAGTGCTGCTTTCAATACCCTGGATGTTAGTTCTGTTGTTAAAAAACTAACTAGCTTTTGCTAGTTAAAATACAGAAATCAACCCTATGACAATGAACAAAAAGATAGTGGCCTCTTGGGGGCACCGGCTTTCAAATCTGTCAAAGGACCAAATGGAGCTAAATGGCTTTACTGGGCACACCCAGAGACACCAGATGCCACTATAGGAGATGATGTTTGAAAGCATAGCTCCACCAAGTCAACAGGACTCAAAGACTACAAATCTGAAGAAGATTTAGCTGTTCAACTATACTCAGGGGCATAAATCAATATCTGAATTTCAAAAATACTTAGCAAGACAATACCCGAACATATACAGGTTGACAGATCAAATGGCACCAGCACAACCTCATATAGACTCATATTCAGTACCTATCACCCTGCAACAAGAAAGTATTTCATGATTAGTTTCAAAGGCCTTTCAATATAATATACCTCTTAATGAAGCCAACAGGCCTCTAAGGTGGATGAGTAGATCAAAGCAGAAACACCAATGCAGAGCAATACGACATCCAATCTTTAGGCAGTAGTAAACAGACAGCCAAAGGGAAACCATATCCAACACAAAAAATACTGGACCAAAGAAGCTGAGGTAAACCCTGAACATGCTGGATGGCATCATAACATGGTACAAAGTACAAAGCTGGATTTTTAAAGTGGAACCACGTAACCTATATGCTATATAAAAATATATTTATGTCCCTCAGGAGGATCCCAACAATCCTCACAGAACACAGTTAAGTGAATTACTTTACACAGTATTTTGTCAGTGTCTTTCTTGCTTTGTCTGATTCTGTTTACATGAAAGTGAATGAGTTTAAAGGAATGTTTGGTCATTGCAACAACTATGCTATGACATACTATTGCTGCTATAGCAATTTGATCCAACTCTGGCAGCACTTAAAGCTTGAACCTATGAATAGGATCCTGCTGTGTCAGACACTGTAGGCACACCATGCAGTGAAAATATGGATAGGTTTTTCATTTGGTTTACTGCACCCCAGTAAATACAGCATTATCAACCATTCCAGCAGAATGAGAAAGAATTGGAGGTTGGTCTTTTAGCAGGATTCATTAAAAAAGAGTGCAATGTCTCTCCACTAATAAATATATACATTTGCAATAATCTATTTGCTGTGCTCTTTTGGTTCTGTAAACGCTACAGAACAGTGCTGAGTGAAACAGCCCTGACTGCTTCCCACCTCAGCTACCTTTTTTTCCCTTCAACTCAACATTTTAGACTACGACACTTATTTGGAAGGTAACTCATGAATTTCAAAAAGATACTATTAAGCAGAGTTCTTCATGAAAATAACTTAGTCTTAATAGTCACTAACTATTAAAGGAACAAAGGAAAACAAAACAGGATAGCTTCTTTGTTTTAAAATTATGAAAACACTTCAAAACACAGATTATTGCTTTTATTTGGGATCTTAAAATGTAGCCCTGTCTCTCTCTACCCTAGGAAAGGCATAGTATCTTCATGTTGTCATTCTGTACAGGAGCAACCTTGTTCCGAGCATGTCAAGGCAGAACATGTTGCTCGCTTGTTATACTAGAGTCTTGCTCTCACAGGGAAATGAGAGCAGAGCCCAACCTCTGCTGACACCGGGATTTGGGCAGGATAGTAGCTCAGCAACACCTCATTGATGGAATATACCCCATTGGATGTAAACTCAGCCGTAACTTTTCTTGAATTTAATTGAATCCTCTATTTCTGAGCTCGGATTGTGTTTAACTGTTCAGCAGTACCAGTGATCCTCTCAAGACGCCAAGCTGTACTGAAACAAGAAACAACTCTTCCTGCTTCTCATAAATGAGACTGAGAAACATGCTCAAGGCCATATGATGAGTTATGAGAGTTGAGACAGACACAGCGAATCCAGTGGTGCCCACATCGCCGGAACACAGCAGAGCTGAGTCCTGCTGCCACTGACTTATGCAAGCAGTGAAAAAAATTCCTTAGTGATATATTTTGAATAAATCACATATCTTCTCTAAACACTCAGCTTGCACCCTCACAGGCCCAGTACAGGAGCTGATGTCACCACTGCAGAACCCGAGGGACAAGGAAGAAAGTCGGCTACCTTCTGCTTTCTCATTTGGTTTCTCCTGCTGCTGAAGACCTACCTGCACACCCCCAGCATAAAATGTGGAGGCTGCTCTGGTTTCTGCCTTTGTAAGTACACATGAAGAGGCCACTGGGTTATCCGGGGAGGGCAGGGGGGTACAATTAGTATCTAGAGAAGCAGGGTGGAGGAGACACAGAAGCATAACCAGCTGTTCCGAGGGGCCTTCCAGCAGTTTCACAATTCCTTAAAGCTTTGGAAACAACAAAGAGAATGCTCAAAGATACTCTTGAAGATACTACTTGAAACAAATTAGAATAATCCTTGTTTCATTTTCCAAATCCTCCACAAAACCTTTAGCCTTTTGAAAATTCAAAGTTTGTGTTTTTTTTAATTCATTCAAAAAGTAAAGGAAGCTTTAAAAAGAAAGTCTTTAAGCAGAATCGGAGCATGGAGTGATTCCCATAAACTGAATGAAAGTAAAAAACCAGCACTTCTTTTTCTTCACACTTCCCCCCCTCCACACAAACTTGTTTGAACAAGCAATAGATTCATCAAGGGATTACCTGGTATGGCCAGGGTAGGCAAGTCAGAAGAAAAACCTGACCTGGAATCTCCATTCCCAGCACACAGCCTGAACATACCACTGGACTAAACCACCACCCACGCGCCACCACCTGCCACTTGGGTGTGGGTGCCCCAGAAAGCACACTGGCATATGCTGGCTAAAGGTGGTGAATCACAATATCCATAAGAATACAAACCAAAATTAAAATATTACAACCCATCTTACCCCCTCCCACCTAGTAGAAGTTGAATGCAAGTGTCAAATCATCAAGAATTTCCTAACTTGGTTCTCCCCACATGCTTCTGGTCTAACTAGGACCAGTTTTGGCACACCGTGGCCTCACCAAACCAGTCCCATCTGCCAAGCATGCACATAGACTAAGTCATGATGGCAGGAAACCTTAAAAGACATCTGCATCTGGCAGTCAGGCTCTAAATACCATTAGAAACGTGCAAAAGTTTAAGAATCACTAGTGAATTACTGAATTATTAAGATCCCTGAGGCTTGGTGCCTTCATGGCACGCAGGGTTTCACAAGGGATCCTGCCACACCTATTCACAGAAAATCCTCACGCTTTTTCCCACTGGTATGAATCACCAGCAGCAACAGAACCGTTCTACAGGCCACACCTGCCCAGTGCAGCAGGCTGCAGACGTGCTGCCTCTCCCACCTCCGGCTCTGGGAGAGAAAGGTGCCAAATGCTGGGTCTAGCTTTGACCACGGAAATACACCTCTGCTGGAGAGCAGACGCTCAAAACGCAGCAAATCCCCCTTGAGAGACAGAGGTTTTCACACCTGCAAAGGTACCGAGCTTCAAATCTCACACATGTACCTACAGAACTGTGAGTTGGGAAAGGTACAACCTGACTTTCTCCTCATGGCGTGGCACTGTCACCAGCTGTCACAGAAACCCATTTCTCTGCCAGCCAGAGCACAGCTGCAGGCTCTGCCAGCATGGCAGGTATTCGGCAGCAATTCAGACACATTCCTCCCTCTCTGTCTGAGGAGCTCAAAGGGGAAGTTACCCTGCCAGCTCTACCACCACTCAGCTTGGTCAGGACTCTTCAGATCCCTGTGAGATTGATGAGAATGCCAAAAATGTGGCTTTGAGTCCGTTTCCTCCAAGTTTACTTTGTCTCTCAGTTCCTGAAAGTAATGTCAGGGCACGGGATGTGAATTTCCAACTCCTTTTTTAACCTGAAGCACAGAAGTTACCTTAATCCTGAAGCAGAACTGTGTAAATTAAATTATGTTCATATCATTCAGTGACCATGAATCCTAGGCTATTTTTTTCCATAACCTTAGCAATGACAAATAAAACTGCACAACTTTGCATTTTTTTTTCCTTTCTCTCATAGTTTATCAGATTTTCTATCTCCATAGCAAAGACACTGATAAATATTTGACTGATGAATTGGCAATTTAGCAGCATGTGACTCACTGTCAAGCTGACTAGCTGTACTAAGGGCCAAGCTCATCCTGAGTTCCCAAGCCAGAAGAAACCGGGAATGTTGTAAAAGCACCTTGCTGAGCCCTAAGGGTAGGGAGAGTCTCATATTGCTCTGTGAGTAATGTAATACTCAGCACAGACTTGTTTGGCAGAATACGCCCCAAAACTTACAAGACTAGACCCTAACTTGAATCCTTCTGCATTTAAACATTAGGGTAGAGTGGTCTGCCCTGTTGGAAAAAGAAGCCTCAGTTTTCTGAGTTCAGTAGATACCACTAAACTTTGGCACTGTGGATGTCAGGCTAAACGCAATCATTAAAACCAATTCCACAGATGATGTCCCTGATGCTGATAGCACAACATATACAGGATTTAGTGGATTTTCAGCACACAACATGTGTGCAAAATCAGGCACAACTGCCTTTTTTCATTAACCGGCAACAACCCCTCATTTTGTATTTTGGGACACATTTTAACTCAAATCAACACTAACTAAAAACAAACCTATGCAACCTCCTTGCCAGAAATGCCTTCGCAAAAAGGAGATATAAATATTATGTTATAAAGAGTAAACGAAAGGATATTGATATAAGGTTGTTAACCTTTTGATCAGGTCTATCCTTTCCACTCTTGCTACACCACCATTGAACACTACAGAAAGAAAAGCCTAAAAAACTACAGATGGTTAAAAATATGTAACAAACCCCAAAGAATAATAAATTAAAGGAAGGTATTCCTCCTCTAGATAGATTAGAGGACTAAAGTGTGCAAAAAGAGAACAATCAGCAAGTAACATGCACTGCCATTCATTTTTCATGCCTTGCATGTGTCTTGTAAACAGTAAAGCACCACTAGCAAAACAAATCCTCACAAAGGCATGGCAGCAACAGCGTTTTGGAGTCCTAGTGTATGTATTCTCTAATGATAAAGTGTTGAATTGTTCTAATTATTTAGAAATAAATAGGTATTCTCATACTACTGTACTGGTAACTAGATGTGCTCTAGCTGCAATTCATTGTAACTAACTTACCTGAACATACACCAAACCGAAAGTCAGACAAAAACTAAGAACCAAGCAAAGTAATAAATAAAAAATACGTAGAATACAAGTTTTGTCATTCATTCTGTGGTCCTCTAGCAACAGGTCTGACATAGCTAAGAGGAGCACTCTGTGCTCTCTAGGATAATCCTAATTCTCTACAGCCACTTATAGATTTTACTGCATATAAAAAAGCCTGCTTGTTCTCATCTGCTGTTTATTATTTACTACGCATATTTAATTCTGGTCCTTCTGCAATCTCATTATGTACTATTCATAAAATCAGGGCTTAAATTCTAACACAAAAACCAAGTCAGTGCTTCTGCATCAATTCCTAAATCAGTGGCATCAGTAATTAGACCAACAGGTTTAATACAGCCATTCCATGCATAAAAACCTGTAATTACGAGCAGTGTTTTGTGCAGGTACTGAATCAAACAACTGCTCTTTCCTTTGGTGACTGTAACTACTGCCTGCTTTTCAGTCCTGTGAACCCCCAGCTGAGGAGATCAAAGGAGAAGTCTTCATGACCACTGCACTTATTTTTCATACATTCACAGGACCACTCTGCTCCAAAAAGTCCTTGCCAGACGTGACGTGCACAGATTGCTGGTACAGCTGCATACACAAGTGTAGGCATTCTCACAGCCGGCACCCTACCTACAAGAGCTTGACTGTGTCTCCAGCAACAGGGCAAGTAGCAAGTTACAAAGGTGGAGGGGAGGAAAGCAGATCTCGCTGGCACTAAATGTATGTGATCACCCTGTAAAATATAATGACTTAAAACTCCCAAGCCTTAAACAAGCTAGAAACAAACTCAAAAATTAACAAGAGAACAACTCCCACTAGTTAAAATGGTTTTGTAGTCCTAGTTATTGCAACTACTGGGGAGGACAATTAACACAGAGCCTGGGTGTATGGGGTATAAAGCAATTCACCTCAGTACAGCTTTGTTTTACGTCACCGAGCAAAGACGAGGTTTATCAGCAGAGAACTGTTCGGTCACTACAGCCAGCACGGACCCGCTTACAGCTCTGAGTGGAAAGGGAAGACACATTGCTTTTTAATCCTGTTACTCTCTTCAAGGAGAGTCACCACCAAAAGTGTTCTGTTTGTGTTTTTAATAAGTTCTTCGCTTGCGTTTAAATGCCTTTTAGAAGTAAAATAAAAACACTCCTCAGGGAGGAAGAGGAGAAAAAAAAGAGACTTGCAAGCTTGCACACCTAGGAAATCAAACCGCGAGCAGGCTCACGGCATCTCTCCGAAGGCGGCCCCGAGCCGGCGGGGCTGAGGGGGCGGCTGGACCCGCACCTACCCGTATCCGTCGGAGGCGTAGTCCCCCCCGTAGGTCTTCTGGTAGTAGTAGGTCTTGTGGGTATGGGTGCCGCCGCCGCCGCCACCGCCGCCCCCCACCACATGGGAGCTCATCTCGTAGCGCAGGTCGGTGCCCGACTCTGCCCGCGCCATCCGGCCCAGGGTGTTGATGCGCGGGTGGGACCCGCCGTTGATGCTCATGGCAGCGGGGGAGCCGCCGGGGGCGAGAGGGGGCGAGGGGCAAAGCCGCGGACAGACTGACCCAGACCCGACGGGGGGAAAGGCATTCACCGCCGGGAGCGCCCGCCGCGGTGCCGCCGCTCCCTCGCAGTCCACCGAGGGCCGGGGAAGGGCCGAGAAGGGCCGAGGGTCGGGGCAGCCCGCAGGTGAGAGCTGGGCAGGGGCGTCGCGAAGCGCTGTGGGTGCCGGGCGGACGGGCGGGCGGCGGACGCTGCTGGCGGCGGCGGCAAGAGCGGAGGTCCCGTCTCGTCCCCTCCCCGCCGGCAGAGGAAAGGCGAGGCCACACCTTTCGTGGAGGTTTTAAGCGGCGCCCCTGGGCGTGGGGCCGCCGCCTCGCCTGCGTCCTCCGCGCCTCCTCGGCGGCTGCCACGGGATTCTCCGCGGCCTCGGCCCCCGCCCCGCCGCGCCCGGCGGTGGTGTCGCTCCCCGGTGGCCGCCCGGGCACCGCAAGTCCTCTCTCACCATCGCACCGGTGTGTCCACCTTCCTCGGTGCGCCTGCTGCCCTCGTGAGTTGCCAGTGGAGGCTGGAGCCCATTGGGAACTCCGTCCCGACCTGTCGCGTACCTACTGGGTTGCCCTTGCCCTGTGGCTGTGGCCGAGGCCCCGGGGCGTGGGGCGGCTCACACGAGGACCGTGGGCGCAGCGGGGCGGATGGACGGGGCCGGGATGCCCTCGGCACCAAACATCCTTGTGCCACCCCGGAAAGCAACCGGCACCTGGACAAGGCAGTGCAGGTTAAATCGGCACCATTACGTCCAGGAGGGGTCTGGCAGCTGCCCTCTCCCCATCGCATCACAGGGTGTTGATGCTCGTCGGGAAAACAACGTGCATGTTTCATCAATTCCCAAATACACAGGGTCCCACATTCACAAGGGTTTTGGGCACTCCAAGCCCAGTGCATTTCTGAAATGGCACTGAAACTTGTGCACCAGCGCATGAAATGTTGGAGTAGTGCTGATTGCATGTGCTGATTGCGTTTGTGCATGAGAAAGAGGATATTCAGAAACGGGCATTCAAACTGACTTTTCTCCTCCGTTTTCCATTATTCCCGTCTTCTGGTGCTCTGAAAGTTACGGTTTACTCTTTAAAAAGTATAAAATAAGGCAGATCCTAGGAGACAAAGTCATTTTAACACATTTGTGCGTGTACAGGGTGTTGGCAAAGGCAGTTTGCTGTAGGATGCCCAGCAGTGCCTTTGTTACCAGCCGTTGACCACTGGATTACTCTCAAGGATTGACTGGGAACTATTTCTTAACTACTCTTAGTGGCACTGCCTGAGCTGGTCTGGCCACTTGTCCATGGTGTTAGAAAACAAAGATGGACAGGTTTTAGGAAGTAGCAGTCACTCATGAATAACCCTGTCAAGCTTCTCTGAAATAATCCTGAGGCTTTCATCCCAATGTGCAGTACAGGAGCCAGCCATATCAGTCACCTGATGCTCTCCGACAACATGTGTGCTGCAAGTTTTTTAAACTTGTGTGAGATCACCAGCAGCCCACACCATGCATAAATTCTTGGGCCCGTTTCTGTCTTTTCTGCACTGATTATTTTCCTGGTATTTTAAATCCAAGTGATAGGCCACGAGACAGTAGGTAACAACTACATAAACATATCAAAGGACAAGACTTTCTAAATTGTTCAAGAGAAAAACTGAATGAGAGCAGTTCTCCCCAGTGCCACTGAAACTGCTGGGACTCTGTGGGAGCACCACCGTACAGGTTACGTGAGAACCTGACCTGCTCCTCGAGGTGATGGGCAAAGTGTAGCGGAGTGGAGGCATAAGAGCTACTCCAGGCAAACGTGGGATTGCTTGGCCCTGAAAGGCATCCTGATGGCACCGCCCGGAGCTGTATGGAGTGCTACAGAGAGGCAGAATGCAAGTTGGTTATTACATGTGAAGTCATGCAGTGACTTCTATATTGTAATATATGTGCAGTATTATATATAACGTGAATCATTATATATGAGTGCATATATATATATATACACACATGCATGCATATATATTGTGTATATATGTGGATTTGGGATGCTGTTTTGAATACAGATTACATCTGCACAATTTGATGATTTGACATTACATTTCAAAGTCATCAGGGAGCAGAATACAGAAACAGTCAGGATGAGTAAGAAAAACAAATACAGAGGCTTAATGCTATAAAGAGGGAAGAAGAAAGGTAGAAAACAGATGTGGAATAGGAAAGAAATTCAGAATGAAGGAAACTTGAACTCTATGCCTTGGTACTCCACTCCACTTACATTTTTGAAACGTAAATACGAATCTCTGAATTAGTACCACCAGTGGTATTTATATTTATATAGGGCATTTACAGTTAGACATATAAACACAAAGTTATTTGTTGTTTTGTTGGGGTTTTTTTCAGCAAGTCCCTTAGAAAGCTGCGCATTTATATTTATGTGTATTTGGAAATCCAAAGATACTACACTGATCTGAGGTTCTTGCTGAGTTTTGGCACCACCTCCAGTCAGCCCCACCTTTCAGCTTGGACTGGTGTGCCAGCTCAGTGAGACATGCCATTATCTGTGATAGAGACAGCATGTGTGTGATACACCCAGAGGCCTGGATGAGTCACTGTTACCTGGACACAGAAAAGTGTACTTAAATACTAAGTGGATTCTGGTGGTCCTACTTTCACAATTAGCCCCACTGAAATGTAGAGGAGAAGATAAGAATGAACTGAAACTGAAACCAGCACAGTGCTCCTATCTTAAGTGTTTTCATAGATACAGAAATTAAAGAAATAAATGTAAACAATTAAATGCTGAAAGAGTCGCTATTTCCTTGGTACTTACCCTAGGTGGACTCAGTTATCTTGAAGCAGGGTCAAGTCACATAGATATTGTTTAAAATTCATCCAAATGCATGAAAATACCAGTGTCACAACTGGAAGATCTCTTTGACATCAAAGAGCTTTTGAGTGCAAATGTCCAGGAAACTACAAGCTGCAGTTTCTTAGCATAACATATCCCTCCCCATGGTAATGGGATTGGAACTAGCGGATCTTTAAGGTCCCTTCCGACCCAAACCAGACCATGGTTGTACGATTTTCCTCCCAAAGAAGGAGAGAATGATATGTAGTAATTTTGAGTTTATAGTTCATCTCCCTTAGCAGAATTCTGTCTCCTAAGGTAAGGGTCTATTAAAATTGTGTGGGTCTTAGGAGACTCTCTTTCAACAAGTTAGTCTAGAGGACATGTAATATGCCCTCCAGGAGCCTTAACCCAAGCTAAAGTCAAGGTCTGTGCTGTATCCCTTAACTTGCCTCCCTTAGAATTGCAGAGACCATGAAGATATTAGGAGAAAGCAGTTCCAAAGAGGTAAAGTGTCTGCACCTGACGACTGCTTTAGTAAACAGAGATAAGCTTCTTTATACCTAATACTAATACTTGGCACAGCTCTTTAGTTTTCGTAAAAGGCTCCTTTCCAACCACAGAGTACCCAGAAGCTCTATTTTAGGCTTAGGGTGCTGGATAGTGGGTCTTTAACTATTCAGGACACTACTGGAGCTGAACTTAACAACCTGTGTTGGTCCCTGCCTATATTAGGGAAACATCTATATTTTATCTTAAGAATTGAATTCCCAAGGGCACACTGAAATTCCCCTCAACGGATTGTTAATTCATAGCTTTTGACAGTAGTTGCCAGCCCCTCCTATTTCACATGCCCTCTTCTGAGCTTATTTAATGGCATCTTCTATTTAATGCCCTCCTTTCCTGGATAGGAACCAAATAAATTTGAAATAGCTGAAACATATTGATAATCAGTGACATCTGGCATTCAAAGTACAAATCTGAGTATGACTTGATAATTGATTTCCATTATTGTAGCTTGTGAAAAAAACAGGTCTGGCCTTCCAAACAGATCGAATCATCCAGGTAAACCAGCATGTGAGTCCTGTGTTCCTAACTCCTACACTTTTGGGCAGTAAGGACAAGTTTGCACGTGCAAGTCACTAATCTGGCTGTGCATCTTTGCAAGGTGCTTGCTATGCACCAGCGCTCCTGTGCAAGGGCTGCCTGGAAGCAACAGCGTAGGCTGAGTGGCAGTGTTCACAAAGTCCATGTTTGTGAAGATGTGAATGCCAGTCCTGGGAATTTCCACTTCCTCACTTCACTCAGATGGAACTCTCCACAGAAAACTGACAGTTAACACCCCTGAATCCACAGTCTGAGCTCTTCCATGCATGTGAGGAGAGGCTGGTGCCAGTGGGATCACCTCTATAGCGACTGCAGACATGGTCTGAAATGTCATTAATAACAAACTGAGAGGGCTCAGACATCTTATTCGGCTACATCTCTGACACGGGAAAGATATATCTCAAATGGGGCCTAATTATGGGCAGATTTAGAGTGTCCTGCAGCAAAGCCCACTTTAAAATGTAGATATGCCACAGGGAGCGTTTGGAGAGGGTAGGGAATGACAAGGTGCTCACTCTGAGCCTCTGTCAAGTCCTAGTCAAGCCCAGAATTGCCTGCCAAGAACTGCCGTTTCCAGGTCCCCGGACACTTACTGTGCTCATTTCAGACAATCCCTGGAATATTATGATCTCAGTCTCTGGTAAGGTTAAAAAAAAGAAGGCTTTGAATTCATCAGGAGGGAATGCATCTTAAGACTGCACAATTCCTTCTACACCATGCAAAAGTAGAGGGTGTGGTAAGGGATGTGTCAGCCTTGTCAAACCTGACTGACTACTCAGACAAAAAGTTTCAGGATGCCTCACTGTTGTGCTTCAGGTGGAGGAGACCAGCACGTGACATTCTTTTCCCAGCATGGTCCCACCATGGCCCACAGAGCATGCACACAGTATTTCTACACAGCTCTTGATTTCATATGGCTGCAAGTAGAGCACCCCCAACAGTGACAGTACAAGATCTAAATATTTAATGTCACATTATTTTGGTTCCTTCAAAGGCTTCCTTCACCATTCTGTTTCATCAACACATGGTGACACTTGCTGGAGCTTGCCAAGTTAACATATAGCAAGATACTTTATAGTGCTGAGAGCAATACAGGGCAATTCTTTAGTAGTGGGACAAAAATCTTTTCAGCCACATGAAATGTATGCAAAATGCATTCATTTGTGAGGATGAATTATTTTAATAAAACACGATAATTCATGTTAGATACCACAGAGCTGCTCAGCCACACGCAGTGCAAGGTGAGAAGTGGGATAGTGAAAGCACTCAAGGGATCTTGACATTTGCTTCACGCTGGGGCTGCTCTAATTTACACCCAGGTGTCTTCAAACCCAAGGGGATAAGGACCACCATGATTTCATTGACTCCTTCTTGGAAATGGGAGTGAAGGGTCAAATGGGAACTGCTACAGTAGCCCTGTAGACACCCAGGGTCCCCCCTCTCATTAGAGTGAATATTCCATCAGCAAGGTTGTACACCGTAACAGATGTTTGTCATCCCAACATGTCAAATAACTGGGTTATGGCACTGGCCTGGGGCACTGATAGCCTTATTAAAATGTTGCCACCATAATTAAAAATACCTTGTAACTTGTAAGAGGGAATACCAGATCAGAGCAGTTATAAAGGTTCCAAGTATCTTTACCAACTTAATGGAGAAGGGTGGGACTTTAAAAACAGATTTTCATGCACATCTCCCCTGTGCTGAACTTTTATGATGTTTAATAGGCTGTGGAGGAAAATGGAGAATTAGATCTAATATATAAAAAAGAATGCCAAATAACTCGCTTTGCATTAAGTTTTGCAAGCAGACTTGTCATTTTATGTTCAGTTTCTGGGTCATACCACAACTACTTTGATAACAACCAGGGAAAATAAAGATTCAGTTCTCTACTGTGCCAGAAGCTCTGCTTCTCACAGCTGAGGAGTGGAGGTGTCATCCTTATAGGAATATTTTGTTCTCCAAAACCCCGAGGCTATGGAGGGCAATTTATCTTCTGGTAGAATTGGAAACCTCCTCACCAGGATACCCGATGTACAAATTCCAGATGTTATCACATCGTTAATTGCTCCAGCTGTGCTTGCTTGTACACCCAGTCAGCAAGAGCTCACCACACCAAAGGGACCTTGCACTACTTGGTAAAGGCAGCATTAAGAATTGATTTGTGCTGAAAAAAGCTTTTCAAATGTATAAAACTTGACTTAAGAAAGTTTCCTAAGAGTCCTTTTTATTCCCTTTTTATTCATTTAACAGGGTATTATGTTAGTATAAAGTTTGTAGTACGAGTGAGAAAAAAAAGGAGGTAGCCTTCATCATACGCACATCCCTTAACTCTCTAAAGACAAATTCAGAAGTGAGAAGATGAAGTTAGATTCTCTCCTCCCTCCACCTGAGTCATGTTGATCAGAAATGGGAGCTCTCTTATTCCAGCTATATTCTCATCCATTATAAAAGCACAACCATTGCTATAACTCATTTAAATCTCAAGTAGTTGTCATCAGAGGGACCGGAATACTACAAGGCAGCCACTGGGGATCATGTGAAACATCCCCAGTGAAACATCTGTGATTACCGCAGCTTTCAAGATGTGACAATGTAAATGTGGAACTGTGCTCCAGTCTAGACCAAATTCCAGTGCTGCCTAAGTTTCACTCAGACTCCAACAGAGTATGCTCCTCCTCCTTGGCCCACAATTATTGCTACAGTGTTGCTGCTCAGCATTCAGGATCTGGTGTGCTTTGCTCCCTTTCCTCAAACACGTACAGGAACCTTGTAATTCAAATAGCAGAATCAATTGCATTTAGTTTTCTGCCTTCTCATTCCCTGCTCCATGTAATTATAAAAGTCTGATAAAGAGACCAAAGAATTAGACCCCTAATATGATGAGATGCTAAAGTAGCTACTTTGCATTAATGTTTTCTTCCCAGCTCTCCATCTGATTTGGATGTGTTTGTGGTTATCTATGATATCTTCCCTATGTAAGTAGTTCTGAGAAAGACGTAGGAAATAAAATTACTGTTTTATTTCCTCTTTTTCTGTTCAGATCCACTTTTCTGTTAGAGTGATTTAGCTCCCTTTAGGACACAGCCAACTGTTTCCATAAAAATGCTCACCTTTTGCCTGACTAGCAGCATAAGAACTAGCAAGGCTAACATCTGTAGTGGGTTTGCATGGCCAGGTTTTTTGGAGCTTGGGAGGCTGCAGGGGTGGCTTCTGTGAGAAATTGCTGGAAGCTTCCCCCATGTCCGGCAGAGCCAGTACCAGCCAGCTCCAGGACAGACTTGCTGCTGGCCAAGGCCAAGCCAATCAGGAGTGATAGTAACATCTCTGGGATAAAATATTTAAGAAGGGAAGAAGTTATTGTGCAGGAGCAATTGCAGCCAGAGAAGAGTGGAGTTAGAATATGTGAGAGGAACAACTCTGACAACACCAAGGTCAGTGGAGAAGGAGGGGGAGTTGTTGCTACAGGCACTGGAGATGAAGTTCCCCTACAGCCCATGATGAAGACCATGGTGGAGCAGGTTGTTCCCCTGCAGCCCATGCAGGTCAATGGAAGTGCAGAGATCCACCTGCAGCCCGTGGAGAAGACCCCCACGCCAAAGCAGGTGGATGCCTGAAACAAAGGCACCTGTGGGAAGCCCACCCTGGAGCAGGCAGGAAGCCCACACTTCCAGGAGGGAGGAGCCCACGGTGGAGCAGGTTTCCTGGTAGGACTTGTGATCCCTCGGGAGACCCATTCTGGAGAAGGCTGTGCCAGAAGGACTGCACCCCTTGAAAAGGTGACCCATGCTGGAGCAGTTTGCGCAGAACTGTTGCCTGTGGGATGGAGTCATGTTACAGAAGTCCATGGAGGACTGTCTCCCATGTGAGGGACCCCATGCTGGAGCAGGGGAAGGACTCTTCTCCCTGAGCAGTGGCAGAAACAACGTGCCATGAACTGACCTTAACCTCCATTGCCCCTATCCCTGCACTGCGGGGGACGAGGAGGTAGAGCCTGTGAAGGAGAACAGGGTGGGAGGAAGGTGTTTTTAAGATTTATTTTACTTCTCATTATCCTGCTGTGATAATAAATTCAATTAATATCCCCAATTTCAGTCTGATTGGCCCATGACAGTATTTGGTGGGTGATCTCTCCTGGTCTTCATCTCCGTTTATGAACACTGTGATATATTTTCTCTCCCCTGTCCACTTGTGGAGGGGAGTGATGGAGCAGCTTAAGGTGGGTGGCTGGCATCTAGCCAGAGTCAATCCACTACAAAAAAAATTACTCTAATGGGAAACAAGGAAGAAAAAGGATTACTTCATGTTAACCTTTTTGGCATAGCTCTGAGCTCTTATGCTGGCACTGAGGGATTGACAGCTCTCCCTATTTTTTTCTGTGATAGTTCTCCTTATTTTTTTCCTGAGTGGATTCCTGGGAAATCACCTCCAAATGGCACTCTAAGAAACCAGATCAACTCCCTGTACAAATGCCTCCTTGTGCATAGGTCTCAGTGAACTGAATGTGCTCAAGTAGAGTTTAAAACACCTGTGAACAGATATTGTAAGACCGCTCAATGTGGAACAGTACATAACACACTGTATATGTGATTTCCTTCAATATAAGCAGAAATTTCACTTGTTCTTGCTACTCTGTTAAATGTACTATGAGTTTAAATTAAGAATAAGTCCAGTCATGCCAGTTGCATGACAGGTATGGCCTCACCTCCAGGACAGACTCTAGCCACATCCTTGAAAAAAAGTTTTGTCTGCAAGAAAGCAATAAAATAATAATTATGAACTGGACTACTGTTTACAGCACTGCACTTTCTTGTGCCTTTATAGCTAGTGCACTTTGTTGATGCAGACAAGAAGAAGAGGAACCACAAGCTGGCTCTTCTGGAAGAGGCAGGAGCACCCAGGGCTTGCTTCACCTGCCTCTGAGCTGGGCAAAGGGCACATTGGGAGTGGCATGAGACACTGCACTCAAGGAGAGCTCCTGTGCAGCAGTGCTGGGGGAAGAAGGGATTCTTATGTATATCAGATATATTTTGCTGTGAAGTTTTGCCTGCATCATCTCATCAGGCCTTCTGTGTGTGAGCACTGACTAGAACTGGAAAGTTCCTGATATCACTAGGACAGCACCAGGGATTCTAGGTACTGAATGACTTAAGCAATAAAGTCTCCCTTACCATCTTGTCAAATTTCATGAGGTTCCTGTTGGTCCCTTCCTCCAGCTGTCCAGGTCTCTCTGAGTGGAAGTTCTGCCCTGGTGTGTTTCAATTGTTCTCCTCAGTTTAGTGTCAGCCAAATGATGATGAGAGTGCATACTGTCTTCACTTTCACATCACTGACAAAGATGATAAATTGCCAGAATAGATCCCTCAAGAACTCTGCTTGTAAAGGCCTCCAGGTAGAATATGAACTCTTTAAGCTCAACAAAGAAGGCAATTTTTCACCCATCTACTAATCCATCTGTCCAGACCAGAATGTTCCAGCTTGGATACAAAGGTGCTGTAGGAGATCATGCCCAACATTAAGTTAAAGTCAAAGCAGATAAAGCGGATCACAACCACTGCTCTTCCCTTATCGCACAAAGCAATCAGTTTGGTCAAGCAGGGGAAATTCCCTGTCAATATTAGGGAAAATAAGTTTCCCATGAGGGTAAACACTGAAGCACGTGCCCAGAAGGGCTGTGGAGTCTCCACCGTGGAGATACTCAAAACCCAGCTGGGCAAGGCCCTGAGCAACCTGCTCTACCTGGACCTGGGATGAGAGACCTCTAGAGATCCTGCAAAGCCTTTGTCATGTGATGATTTAACTTTGGTAAATCCATGTCGACTACTCCCAATCACCTTCTTCTCATTCATGTAACAAAGCGTTCATGTTCACCACAATCCCTCAGAAAGGTTTGGTAACTGCATGAACACACCATACCTGCCCTGGAATTTCCTTATTGCAAAGGGCGTAAATTGCCTGCGTCATTATTCATAGGATTACAAACAAATTGTAGCAGACTCATAGAGACCCTGATGCTTCTGCCTTTTGGGTGGAAAAAGACAAGACTTTCCCTAAGGGATTTTTTAAAATTTAATTCTTGTTGCTGGATGATAACTATTAAGAGAAGGTAGAGCTGTCAGCGTTGTTTTTATAATGAAAGAATAAGAGATACAGATGTGTCTAAGTGTTGGTGATATTCACATTCAAGCATGCCAAAACACAAGTTGGTCATAATTTTCCCAGTAACAATAGTGATGAAATTCTTTCCAAAAATCTCCCCTGTATTTTGGCATCCCTGAGAGATCCCAAATGAGCCAAACAAATGAGATGAGACAACATAATGGATATGCTAACATCAGAAATGTAACAAGCAGAAAACAATGCAAAAATCTTATGAGTAAATAGCAAACAATCTGATTTACGGCTTAAGATTAATGTTCATTGCTCACAACAATATGTTTAAAAACCATCAAGCATCATCCTTAGGACACATCTACACTATCATTGTGGTTTGCTCCCTGTTTCACTCCTGGGCCCCTGATTGTCCATACCACTTACATGCTGGTTTGTCCCCAGGCTCCTACATTGAGAAAATCAACTCGCTCCCTCCCAGAGGGCACAAAATTCCCAAGTCCCAGCTCCGAGAACACAAGGTGCTCCACTGCTTGGTAGGTCAGACTTTTATTCCCAAACAGACCACGGACTGTGTAGGCTCACTTGTAGTCTCTTGTCATACTGAGATATTCGTTTTGCTGTGTTGCTTCATCTGGAGCAGATGAGCAGTTTTATGCAGGGCTACTGGAAGGTTGCTCCAGGGGAAGCTGTGGGAACAGCTGAAGGAGGTGCAGCACTGAATGGCTAAAATCAAAGATTTCTCAGGAAGGAAGGAAAATATTACCACAAAGAGTTGATGGAAGAAACCTGCGGTTGTACTGTGACTGCTGAGTATTTTTAAGGGAGAATGTCTTTCTGTTTCCTGGCTAGAGGAATACTGCATGCAGGGCCCACATGTGATTGCACTGTACCAGAGGCAGCCTGCAACTCACCCTTTGGGCTCACTATCCACCTATGGGGTTGCCCAAAAGCAGGCAAGAAGCCTGGGGAGTAGTTTCAACCAGATGCCAGCAGCCATGTCACTCCAGCAGCAGGGATTTAGCGTGGCTGATGACCAGAAAGTGCCTCCAAGGTCTCAGTCAGCTACATGCTGATATTGTATTGTTGTCTTGACACTGCCATTACCACCTGAGCTGGCGCCACTAAACAAAGCCCAGCAGAGTCCACCCATGCTGCACCTTCAGCTGTTGTGTGGACATGCACTGAGTGGCAGATGATAATCAGTGCAGTGATGCATGACATCAGCTGTCCCTCCTGTCACCGCCTCCTCACCCTCCCTAAGGATCTTGCATCCCCTCTGTGGATATAGTCCTTAACTGAAATGGTCCGCTGTTGTTTTAGCAACAGTACCTCCACAGGAACACCAGTTAGGATTTTGTGTGCGCCGGCTGCCTCTGTTTTAACTGCCCCTTCAACTAACCTTGCTCTGATTTTGTGGTAAAAAAACCACTGTTTCCTCTGGAATCCTCAAACCACTAGGAAAGAAAGGGACCACCCCTGTAGTAGCAGCAGGAGATTTCCCTACAACCATTTCAGTTTTCAAACAAACAACAAACATTTCAGATTTCTGTCATAAAACCTGATTTCTGTTTTTCTGTATGTTCACTGAAGGCTGGATCCTTCATACATAGAGATGCTGCCCTCCTTAGCATCATGTCTGTGAGAGGTCTGTGGGATGTCCTGGCTTAAGATAATACCTGTCATATATACATTAATGCACGCAGAGCTACTTTTAAATAAACACACAAAAAGTCAGACCTAGAGGTCCCAAGCATTTTCCTGTTCTGCATTGCTATAATCTCCTTTCTAGTTTCACATGTCCTCCAGAAGATCAGGTTTTGCCTATCAAATTGGCTGATGGGTGTATTCTATATACACTACTACATATTTCATGAACAGTAAGAATAAAAACATCCTGCTCCAGAAGGGCAACTGAATTAATTCATTCATTTGTTCGTTGGTCTGCATTTCCTTCCCCTTTATCCCCTTTTCCTGCAGATTTTGACAAGTTTCCGTAGCTAAAAATCCTGTGTCAAATTTACACCAACGTACTGAAAAATCCACTGCTGTGTGCCCTTGGTTTTGATGGGAGTAGCCCATCAGGGTGCTTGTTCTAACATGCGTGATACAATTTTTGCACCAGCAAACAAATTTTTATCTAGCACGCAGAACTTATTCAAAAGGTATTACTTCTGCTGGGACTAGAGGCAGGAATGAGTCACATCTGTTTAATACGCATGAAGTGCCCTGCCCCAAGGAGTGCCTCTGTTTTCCTCCCCTCCCTGTCTCGCGCGCTCTCTCTCAAGCCTTAATTGTCTTGAGTTATAACGCTTTTGAGAAATCACTCTTAAAATTATGACTCCTGTTAAAGTTAATTAGACATGAACTCCGGCCAGGAGAGCAGGCATAGTTTCATAATTGTTATTCTAGCTGAAACCAGAAGGATTCCCTGACCACAAGAAGTTCAAAGGACCAGCAGCAAAAGGAAGAGATAACCTTCATATCCAGAGAACACCGTCTTCACTTGGGATGCCAGCAGATTTATGACATGAGCTTTGCTCTAATTACTGTTTGGGGTGGAGCCTCTCACGTTGATAAACAATAGGGTTTCTACAGGGCTGAAATTTGCAACAGCACCACTTATTTAGGCAGAGGCATTAAAGCAACACACATTCAGTGTATTTCAGAGTCTTCTGTCCTTGGAGCTGAGTATCACCCTGAAAGAGGTGGTGACGCCCCATCTGATCCATTTGGGAAAAAATTAGGCTTCAGTGAGGTCACATCATTTTAACAAGCAAAATGTAGTCATATTTACAAATTTACAAACCCAGGAGACATTTGAATGTGCAACACTTAAGAAAGCAAGGGAACTTTATACAGACAATATTTATTTATATAGAAATAAAGACAAAGCAAACTAATAACCTAAACCTGCAATGGGACAACAATAATTGTGAGACTGTACTCAAAAACAGCCCGTGGCAGAATTCCCATTGACTTTATTGACTAAACTCTCACCCCACAGATTTTTCTTAAGCTGCTTCCATATATAAAATTAATTTCTAAGTCCTCTCAAAGATGAATCATGTTCTTATTTGAACATATATTGAATATAATATATTGAAATGTATTTTAGTATATTGAAATAATATAATATATTGAAATATTTAGAATTAACAGTATATTTAATGATTTATAAACGTGCACAGAAGAGCCTTTGCCCAAAGTTCACCACAGTCTAGGCAAAACAGAGGTAGAACAGATTCAGAAGAGCATAACAGCTACCTAATGTAAACATTGATCATATAAACAGACTTACAAATATGGAGATGGATGGAGAAACATTTCAGATGCCGATGTTTAAAGGGTTCACAAATATACAGAAGGTTTTGGAGAAAAGAGAGGAAGGTCATATGACGCAGTGTCAGGATGAAAGCCAGTTTTGTTAGAAGGCACCAAGCTGGGCTCTGTTAAACACACATGGTATGGTCTATGGTCAGGAGGGAATCTGGAGCAGCGTGAGAGCAAGATAAGGAAGGAATGCATGAGGAGATACAGAGACAGAGGGTCAGGAAGGGCATTGCTTGTTAAAGCAAGAGGCTCCCAACTCAGTGCAGAGAGACAGGAAAACCTGGAGAGCGGGATTGTGAGGGGCATCGGGGTATGAAGGAAGGGTGACTTCAGCAATAGATGCACTCAGGATAATCCATGACAAGAAGTAATGGCTTGAGAAAATACGATTTTGATTTTTCCTACAAGTTTTAAATAAAGATGGTTTCTGTTAAAAGAACAAATTTTGTCCTTTTTTTAAAGGATTCAAGAAAAAATTTCCATGCATGAGTTACAGACTGTACCTCCCCAGACCTTTTGACATTCTCTCTCTCTTTAATACCCGCAAGAAGAGGACCCTTCTTGCAGAAAGGAGCAACACAGCATATTTCTGCTTGCAATCTACACGTTTTCTATGAATGTAATATATTTTTAGCAGAGGGCAGCTTGACCCTATACTAAGGATTTACTTCGTTAGAACTGTGGTACAGCTTGAGCCTTAGCACAGTTAAGCAAGCAACACAAAACCTTGGAATGCAACTTGGAGATTCAGAAGCAATGGGTGGGCACAGACCTTAAAGCAGACTTGACTGCTGCATGAAACGCAGCAAGTTTACAGAGACCCAGGATCCCACAGCTTCCACAGCTTGCAAACATGCAGCTCGTGCCTCCAGCAAAAGAGAGCAGTGGACTGCCAGCCCTGCAACTGCAGGAATCTCAGTTTGCTTCAGGTAAAGGATATTTTTTTTTTTCCACGCCTTCTTCTTAACTGTGAAAGCCCTCAGACACTGTCAGGAGATCAGCAAACCACCACCTTGCAGAAAAGCAGCAAACACAATAAACAGATGGGTACGACAGCATGAAAGAGGCTGAAAGAGAGCTAACAGAGATAATTTATTAAGTGATGCCCTACCCTGCATACAGCCATAGCTGAAAACAGATTGCTTCTTTTCACAGAGATGAACATTTTAAAGCCAGAAGTAACTGGTTCAATAATATAATTAATCCCTGGCACAGGACAAACTATGTAATCTCCCCTTGTAAATCTAATCTTGAATCAAACCTATATTATGTGGCTGAGTTACAGTATAACTCTTGGAAAGATAGGCAATCCCAATTTTACTTCAAATGACTGTATGACAAGGGTGGTTAAGAGCTTCAAGAGGGAAAGACCATCCTTAAAGTATCATGGTCTATGAAGCTGACAGTTTAACCCTATCCCTGGATTAGCAAGCAGTCCTGCCTTGCTATGGGAGAAGTTGCACCTTGTATGGGACCAGCTGGGAAAGCTTAGGTGGGGAAAAAAAGAGACATGATAAAGAGATATTGAGGTGGAAATCTTGTCTATCTTTCCAGCCTCATTACTTGACCTGACAAAAGACTGTTAGTCTTTTAACAAACCTTGTTTCTCTTTTATCCTTAAATCATCCCAGCTACCACAGTTTTAGTCCTGCATCTTGCATCTCACCTCGGAAAACAGCACGCTCCAAAAAATGTCTTTCAACAAAAGAGAAGACCACAGCAAAATAACCAAGCATATCGCACCCCCACTTCGTGGCTCATAGCCAGGTAGGATGGTCTCAAGGTCTCTTATTAAGCATTGTGTAAATAACAAACATTTGATCCTATAGACTTAAAGATGGACTCAGACAAACAGATCACGTGCTCATATGCATGTTGTCCATCTCCTGACTCGCACACGAAACACTGGAATGTATTACTTTCACAAAACACGTCTTTTATCTTGCTGCAGCTAATAAAAGGTCTGTAGTCAGGAATTTTTCAGGCATGCTTCATTCAAGTGGTGCTGCCTCAACAGAGAGCCGCTGTGCCTTTCCCCTCCTCTCACAACCCTGCCAGCCAGCATATCCTGAGGGAGGCCTGGCACACCGGAAAACTGGCTCGTGCCAAACTTACCTTCTGAAAAGAGGAGGGGTAGGATGGGCCATGGCCAAAACCAAGAAATCCTCATGGAGGTCCTCCTGCAGCAAGGTCCCTTTGCCTCCAGGAGCTCTGGCTGAAACAAGCAGGATTTTCCATTGCATTCATCATCCCATCAGTGGGAAGCAAACTGCTGTCTCTCCTGAGCTCCAAAATGAGCTGGACTTGCTCATTGTTGATGCACAGTCAGCCTCTTGTGGGCCAAGAGTGGTGTGGAGAATTAACTGCTTGACCTGGTCTCCTCTGATTAATACAAGAAAAGGAAATTAATTTCATCTTTCATAGCCTGAGAATTAACACTCCATGCCTATGGTACCTTGGAGGACTTAGTAGAAGATTAGGTACTGTCTGGCACCAGCTAGGTATTCTTATATCTAAATCTCAGCTTAGACTAACAAATGTAAGTGTACATCCACATTGCAGGCATAATTTTTAGTGCTTCCATTTATGCAGAATAGAAACAAGGTCTCCTGAGATGCAAAAGAACTGGAGACTAATTTTAGTGACTGGTGTATAAGCTCAGTTTGCACAAACATGCAGCCTGGGCAAATATTTGATTTATGAATGAAACAGGTTTATTGCTTACATAGAAGAATTTTGCCCAAAAACACCTTTTTGGATTATGAGTTTGCTATGTTTCTAAGGTGCAGTCTTAAGGTAAGACAACTTACCTTTCTTTTTACAGCATGATCCATTTGGGATCTCTTGTGTTGTATCTGCTGTCTTCACACCTCCTAACGAACGGGAAAATACAGGCAGGCCTCCACCCTCCAACACAGGAAATGAAAATTACCCCAGTCCTCAATAAGATTGTTTGAGTTCTGGTTGATTAAAATGCATGAGAAGGAGGTAAGGATGCGGCCCTATGCCCTCTCTCACATCACCTGGGAGAGCTGAGGCCCCTACTCTGCTCTCCAGGCTCCTGTGGCTTGCTTGGGAGGCCCAAGGAGGGCAATGATCTCTCTCTGCAACCTGTGATCCTGGATGCTAATTTGAAAAAGACTAGATTAGATAAATGTTCAATTCCACCCACTGAGCCAAACACATCTCGCATTTAAATCTGTTGATATCAGTGGCTGTGGACAAGGAATGGATTTGCTACACTGCAGCTACCCACTGGATATCAGAAATTGCTGTTTGCAAATATTGTGTGGCTTTATCTCCTTTATGTCTATATATGTCCTGGCTATGCTGGCTGCAGCCCACCTCCCTTCTTCATATGATTCCTGGAGCAACACTGTTAACCATCAACTCTACGAGATACAGTAAGGCTAGGAATGTATGTCAGCGTGGAAAGTAGAGAGCTGAGGTGAGCAAATTCAATGTGGAAAGGAGCAGAGAGGCTCCAAATTTTGCTGGACTTTGCTGCTCATCTAGATCCAGCACGCTCCCCCTTGCAGTGGTCTTCATAAAGAAACATTTCTTGTGAAAATAGGAAAAGTTTGGATAATGCCCTGATGAATACGATCGTAACAATGCTAAGAACAATTTGCTTTTCAAGTGAAGAGAATGAATAATTTTCTTTTTCTCCTCTCTACCAGTGAGAAGTGATCTGAAACAGCCAACAGCCTAGAAATCCATCTTTTGGAGGGAATCTTCCAGAATCTCTAGTAGGAAATGTTTCAGGACATACAGAGTAAACTTGCAAAGAACAAAAGCAGGTTGCAAGTTTCCATGTCTTCCAAGCCTATTCCACAGGCATTTCCATCACACATTTAGATGTGACAGACCTTTCACCCTGACCAGCCAGAAGTTTTTGGTCTCAAAACCAAAAAAGCCACATCAACATGCAAGCCAAACACCCCCAAGGCAACCTATTTCCCATTTCTTTCCGAAGCTACACTATGTCTGAGCTTTTCAAAGGCCATGCCCTTGTCCTGGGCTAGGAGCGGAGAATTTGCCTCTCACATCCCTGACACAGCTCCCAGCTCCCATGAAGCTGTTCTGGCACAGAGCAATGGGTGTGGGAGGCAGGCAGCTTCCACACACCCCCCATCCCCTCGCTATCAATAAACCATCATTCACACTGAGTTACAGGTAGGAACACGCCACTGGATGGCTGCCTGTGTTCCTTCTGCCACTGATGGCTGCAAGTAATCAGCAGTTAGCCCTGCAGAGAGCATGAGGTACTATTTTTACAGGTCTGGCAAGCTGCAATTATAGAGGGACCACAATAAAGGTAAAAAATAAACCCACATGGCCAACCAGTAGAGAGGGAGTGCTTTAGAGCAAGGATCCACTCAGCTTTTCGCTTTCCAGACTTGAGGAAATGACCCCTGCCCTTGGCAGCTACGGGACTGCCCTGCCACGGCGTTGCACCAGAGAGCCAGAAATGCATGCTGCTCTCTGTTTGCACACCCTCCAGCTCCTCCCCAGTATTCAGTTGCCTTCCAGACTGAAAATGACTGCCTGGGTTGGCGATCACAGTCCTAACAACAAAAAAGTAGTGAGAGAGAGAGACAGATGGGGAAGAAGAAGAAAAAATAAAAAAAGCCTATGGTGGCATAAAACAGACCCTGCAGCAACAGAGCTGGATAGGAGCAATGCCTGCACTGCCAGTGGGGTGCTGGGAGTGGGTGGGATTGCATGTATTCATCTGTGAGACTTAGGGAGATTGAGAAGACATAACTTTTACAGGGGGATGTAAAAAGTCATGTGGTCTAGCCAAACAGATAAATAGACACTGAAGCCTATGTGCTGTGCATATTGTAGACATTACGTAGCTCCAGCAAACACAGGGCAGGCAGAAGGGAAAGCCTTTAGGCTTTTTTTTTTTTAAGCGGCCAGGGAGGAGAGGGTAAGCTGCGGACAAAGAGGGTGAGGGGGGATCAGACTGGGGAGCTGCTGATACTGCTGCTGCAACCTGCCCCCTGTGCAAGCACTGACAGGAGACGCCGAGGGGGGAAGTAAAGTCATTGATTCTAGAGGCACTGACCGTGTCCCTGCTCACTGCAGAGGCTGAGCCCGCCCACACTGGGACAATTCAGCACTTGGGGGTCTAAAGAAGGCAGTATTGACGAGAAGGACTGAAATAAGTAATTCAGGGTTTTGTAATCTCCTAGCCCACTTTCCCCCATTCTTGTACTATTTTCATTCAGACACATTAATAATCTGTCGCTTTAGTTCCTCCACCTTGTTAGCAATTTAAGAGGAAACTTTTCAAAGATGCCCTAGCCAGTTCCATTTGTTTTCATTGGGATTTATAGTTACTCAGGCGGATACTTTAGAAAAGCTTTGCTTGATACCAAGGGATATGGATCCAGCTGAAAGTTAGGAGCTCAAAAGTCTTCAGTGACAGGCACCTGCCAAAATCCAATGAATAAAGTGCTGAACTTCCTTTCTCTGGGATATACTGTTCCTCAAGGAAATCTTACCTCTCCCTTCCTTAAAGGAAAACAGAGAAATTTGCATTACCCTGACACACTTGTGTTTAAACATAGACAAAGGCTTCTGTAAATTCAACCCATTATTTCATCCAGGCCATACCAAACTGATTGCTTCTCACTAAGCTCCATGTTAGTATATGCAATGTGATAAGGCATTAGCATTATCATAGAATAACAGAAACATTTAGCTTGGAAAGGACCTCTTAGATCACCAAGTCCAACAACGAACAGTAACACTGCCAAGTCCAGACCTTATTTCCTTTAAAGAAACAGCCACTCTTAGCCAGTTGCCCAGGGAGGCTCTGATTACAGTACTACTATACTGAGTAATTTCATTTAATCTAAAAATACATAAAGAGATTTTTCCTGTTGAGGTTATGCTGTTTAATGCAAGACAATTTAAAATCTTTCCACATCTTGCATGCCTATTAAAGCACTCTAATTGCACCTGCTAGGAGAGCGCTTTTGCACAGAACTCATTTGGTATCAGCAAAGTTGTAAGAAACCAAAGCCCTTTTCTGGCCATCAGTGGGAGTAGCTGCAGTCCTAGTGATTAATGTAGCTATTAAGTTACAAAAAAAACCTCTTCATCTGACTGTCCTCTGACTCAGCCGAAAACAAACTTCCTTTATCTCTTATTCTGCAGTCCAGGCCCCCTCCCCCGCTCCTTTTCCACATCAACAAAGGAAAACCTGGGACAAGATGAAAGAGCTGGGCTAGGGCTTTCATTAGCATACCAGGACAAGGAAAAAAGGTAAGAAGCTCAGGGAAGGACTCTGCCCAATTCATGCCCTGTAACCAATGCCAAGGTGTGCTACGTGAAGCAACACAGTTGGTGTGTAGTATTTAATGGCATTAAGTGTTGCTTCCTCCTGCCCATGCCAAATGTCATCCTTTAACACAGTTCTCAGACAAGCTCTGGTTTTAATCCTGCCTTACTTCTGACCATGCTCTAGCCCTCAAAAATTTGGAGACTCATTCTGCAGGCAGCCCCAGGGACCCATGGGGAAGAAGCCTGCAAAGCTTGCTGTTTTGCAGAGGAGAGCTCATAAACCCATCCTGCTGAATACCTCTGTTGAAAGCTTTTTATTTTAAGCCACTTTATCGAATGTCCTGTCTTAGTTTTATTAATGTCTCTTCCTAAACCTGCTTAAACATATATTTTACTATGCCATGTAACAAGGCAGTACTTTATCAGGAGCTTTCAGTGCATACAGCACAATTTACAGCAGCTGAGGAGTGGGCCAAAATACATTTATAGTTCACTACTTGTTACTTTTTATTACTGTGTGCTTTTTAATACATTGTGTATTCAACCTCAAAAGACAATATAATCCAAGTAAACAATACTGATAATGAGCACTGAATAACATCTTTTATGTCACAGACAGATCGCAGCATTGTCCCTTGCCTGCAGAGATCACAAGTGACACAGCAGGTAAAAGGGGGAAGGAGGGAAAACCTACATCATCACTGCAATGCCCAGTAAGATTTTTCTTGCTAAGCTGCCAGATGAATTTCTGTTACAAGATTATTTTCACTAGTATGTTACATTTCTGTATGGATGAACACATCCTTTTACAACCAGTCCTGACCTGCTACACTCTTGGCTGGCCCAAATTAAAGCAGCACTACCTTCCATCTCAAGAATGAATGAGGAAGCACGGTGTGCCCAGGTGATAACAGAAGAGTCCAGTCCTTTCTGCTGCAAGGCCCATGACCCATACCCACAGCTGTGTGTAAAATCGATCCTTCAGGATGCTGCCTCTGTGAGCCTGATCCTACTCTTACCTCTCACCTCCTTTCTCCCATGGAGCAAAGACGCAAGGAGTAGTTTCCAGCAGATGCTTGAGCCTCTTGGATTTATTTATTTCATCCATTTTCTTATTTGAAAGCCTTCTTCTCTGGCTGGGTAAGATGCTGAGCAATTCCTCCATGAGGCACTCTGTGTGCCACCTCCCACCCAGCCCCAGGTGAACCACAATGCGATCTCACGTAGCAGCATGGGGTAGCAATAATACTTCTTCCCCTCCACAACTTTTGCTTATCAAACACCTTATTAAGCTTATTAAGCTTCTGTCCTCTTCTGTAAAGAGGCTCCTACAGCCCAAGGGCCCCTCAAAATTTCTTAAGCCTCTCTACAATGCAAGAAATAGTACTATTAAATTTATAAATGAAGGAACAAGTACTGCAATGTCTTGCTCTTCCTGTCTGCTATGCTCTTACCAGAGCAAAACCAGCTGCTGTGGTTACACAGAGCCTCATGAAAGAGCACAGACAGGAATGAGCCACAGGAACATGTCCCCCTTTCTCCTTACTATCACAGGTATTGGTGTCAGCCTCCAGCAGCTAGCTAGCTGTCTGTCTGTCTGTCTATCTATCAGAATCGCCCCCAGGTTTTCTCTTGCCCTCTCCCTGGTCATTTACAGGTACACTGAACAGCACAGGCTGAGGTGAGACACTGCTGATGACTTCCCTTCACGGCCATGCTTCTGCATTCACTTTGCTTTACCCCAGGGATGGCATCTCATAGCAATTAGTGAAAGCTTCTTGTTCTACTATAACTTTCTATAATTTTCCCTGCAACTGACTTTGCTCTTCCAGTAATTACACCATGCAGGTGTTTATGGGTGTAATTGACACATAGGACAACAAATCCACCTGAGTATCTATAAAAATTAGGATTTATACTCCACCCAAATGCTGACTTCAGCATCACATCATCTCCCAGTTCAGTGAGGCTCTCCACAGAAGTCGTTGTATTGCTCCTGGAGGCTTCATTCTCCCAGCAGACCAGTTGTTTGAGTGCCTGACACATTTGCTGGTGCTGCATTTGCCACTGGTGAGCATTGCTTCCCTGTGACTGAAGTGAAGTCTGGTCCAATCACTCATTGTCAGTATTAACTGATTTCCCAGTCCCACCCTTTCCCCAGAGAGCAAACAACTAACCAGACAAGCAGAGGGGTACCAGGCAATCTGCAGCACAGCCTCTTCCAGCAGAAACCTGACCTTTCTTGATCTTGGAGACATTCAGCCTTCAGGCCAACCTGTTGTTCAACCCCTAACAGCAGCCATGAAGGGGTACCAGACACAGAACTGCAGATGAAATACACTTCCATGCTTGCTTGAGGAATGTCCTTTTTCTTAGTGGCTGCACAATGTCCATATATGTAATATAGGCCCTTCTGGCATGAAAAGTTCATCAGATTTAGGAAAGGTCAGATACACACCGATGCCCAAGAAATATTCAAGGGACAGACCCATTGTTCCATTCACTCCCTCCCCCCTACTGAGAGTTTGCAAACACACATCTCAACCTGAAGTGCATGCCCACAGAGTCATTATCAGGTCAGAAATATTATTGTGGGACAGCTCCTCATGCGCTAATTTGGAAAGGAAATAACTAAGAAATGTATCTATTAATTTCTTTCCAAAATGTTAAGACTGTCATGCTAAGTGCTACACATTTGCGTGTGATTTTCTCTTACACAATGCTTCCATATTTGTGCCAGCACCGTTCAATTTTGTAAACATGTTAACATTATTTATATTATCTTCACTTCTGAGCTAGAATAAATATCAAAAGGGATTTTTTAATTGTCTAAATAGTCAAAGCTGGATATGTCCTACATAGTAGACTCATGAGGTTTACATTAATAAATTGTGGTTGGAAGAAAGACATTTATGGCACATTTTTACACAGAACAATTTTCACTGAAAGAGATGAAAAATAGTTGTTGCGTTTTTTTCTTACAGAGACTCAGAAGTCGGGAAAATACCATCTGTTTTCATGAAAAGTAAGAAACATGATATTTTCTGATCTCATTTTGTATTGACTTTTTTCTGATCAACCTCTTTGATGACAGTCATTTTATACCTGATTGCAAATCAGCACAAGGTCTGTGTAAGGAAAATTTGTATTAATCCCTGTATTAATTCCCACATTCCTACTTGATGGGCCATACTTTTTCCTGTGACACAAGCTGTATGTAGACTGTATCAAGTACTGCTATCCAAGCACTGGCTAAGTAACATTTCAGGGAATATTGATAATATTCATGCCAAATATTTTCGCATGTACCCACATGACACACCTCTTGCTGCCAACAAACATGATGACAGTAAACCTTTCCAATAGGTAGTCAGTGTATCTCAGATAACTCTGAGAAAATAAGAGAAAAATAAGATGGGATCCCTGCTGTAATATCACTGTTTCTCAGCTTGTCCCTGTGGGGTTTCACCCAATCACAAGACCTTGAAGGACTGCTGTCATCAAATCATCAATGAACTTCCCCTGCTAATTCTTCAGTCCTGAGCACTCACAAAAATATTTTGTTTTGGTTTAACTCCTATTTTGAAGTCCCTTGCACAGGCTCTGTGAGCCTTCTTGCCCTCTCCCAATAACTCACTACCAAGAAGAAACCACTCGTAAAAACTGGAGCTGAGATCAGTTGGAGAATTAGAGTTTTCCATCTTTTATGAAAAGAATTAATGAAAAAAAAATATCATGAGGGACCATAAAATAACCTCTTTTTTCTTCAGCTAGCTTTAATCTCTCCCTCACTTTCAGGAAGGACGGCTCCCAGTGGTGGTCCCAGATCAGATGCTGTACATGAAGCAGCTGTATTTCAGAGCACAGTAAATCACTTGCAGACATCCAAATTGGCCACAGATGCAGAGCCAGCTCACCCAACAATGTACAGGACAGTAACACTCAGGAAGCAACTTTAGTTTCATCAACTAAGGTAGCTTGGGTGACGCCTTTGCCTGAAGCACTGCACTGGCTTTCTCTTGCAGCCAAAAAAAAAGCTGCTGAGTGTGGACAAATCAAGGAACAGATTAAAAAGTAGCTGAGCTGATGCATGTGCTTTGTATATCATGTTCCTTCAATGTACGATTCAATCCAAACTCCTCAGGCATCAAATGGACTGGGGACGTGACTTGGTTTTCTCCTCCATTATTAAAGAAAAATCCACAATACAGTTTTTTAAAGGATCAGCTTGAAGTGATGCACGCACACCCAAAAAATGCAAACAGCACCTCACTCCAAGTTGCATAAACATTCAAGATAATATATTATTTTTTAAAACGTGCTTTTTGATATTGCTTAACAAATTATATAAAGACAATTGGCTTCATGCTCTCTTACAACAGACAACTAAATTTTTGTCAATACATCTGCGCAGAGCTAATAGGAAAGGTGCTTGGGTCTCCCTGATATCAAAGTGTCCTGTGTGCCACTATTCTTGCATTTCCCTGGACCTGATAGGAGTACATGTGTAGCACGTCAGAAATCAAGAGGTTTCTTCAATACCAAATGCAGGGAATGGTAGCATTTCATATCCTCCAGAAGCGTCTGCTCATGCTGAGCACAGTGATGCTACAACCTCCAAACAAGCAAAAAGACACAGTAATGATTTGCAAAGAGCCTGAGGTCCGTAACTGGTTTTTAAAATATTTAAATCGGGGGTGGGGGGGGAAGTCCAACAGTTGTTTTTACTTATGGTGTTTTGTAAACATGCCCAGCAACTGCAAATACCACTGTAGTTCAGAGGGAGGGGAGCTGCTGGGAAGACAAGCAGTACCTTTTTGAGCAGTGTGGCATCAGCCAGGGCACAGCACGGAGATACATGTTAACAGGGGCTTTCACTGTGCCACGAGTATAGGATTTGATCTGACAACTCCCCAGAGCCTGCTGCAAGCTTTGGGAGAAGCCCCTCGACTTCCATGGCTAGTGGGTCAGTACCACAGAAAACCAAGTCAAAACAACCCGCAGATAACAAAGGAAAAGTAAAAGCACATTGCTAAGAGCGACAGCGCTCTTAGGGGTTGCTGCATCCTGCTTCTGGAGGAACAGCCATTGCTGGTACCAAATGACAAGAGCCAATACAACGTGAGGCATTTACAATTCAAAGAGATGGTGGTGCCGGAGGCAGAAGTGGAAGCCAAGTAAAGCCTCCGCGCTCCTGCCCCGAGTACAACAGCAGAGGAAGGAGTTAACACCAGGTAGGTTTCGCTTTACTAAAAAGATTTTTGTTTTGTTTTGGTTTTAAATCAACATGCCTGCACCTGTCAGGGAGAAACCATCAACTCAGTACAATCACAGAGATCTAGAGGGCAGATCCTCCAGGATCATCCATCACGCCCTGGTCCGGAGGAGTTGAAAAAGTTGTAATAAACACAATGCAAGCAAGCAAAGGCTAGAAGGTGAGATCAAAAGGTTTACCCAGCATGCCTAGCTGTGGGAATGGGGAGTGCAGCTGTGTACATGAAAGGGTTACACCCAAAAAATGAAGATGACTGCCAAGCAGGGCGGAAAGAAAATCTGTTTACAATTGCAAAGCCTCATGCTTCCATCATCAGGTGTTACAGAGCAGGAATCGTTCCCTGCAAAATTTCTAATTAGCTTCCATGACTTTTTCTGCACATAGTTTCCTTTCTTATTATTTGTTTGGAAAATTCTTTTCTGGAGTACTGTTCCCATGCAAACCAAGAATTAAAAAAATCAAATCCCCCCTAAAATCTGATGTCATTCAGATGAGCTGTATGCCAGTTCAGACAGGACCATAATGGAAACAAACCTCAAAACTCTCAACTATTTGCTCTGATTCAGGTTCAACTTTTCAGCTTTACCTGTTACAAAAATAGTGATAACTTCTTATGTCCTTATAGAGGGTCTAATCCATGGAATAATTTGAATTTTATTACACCCTCCCTCCAAAAAAAATTTCCTTTAAAAAGTAAAGAAAGCTACTGTTGCCTTCCTCTCTCCCAGAGCAAGTACAAGTCCTGAATAAAAAAACAAACAAACAAACAAAAACCAAACCAAACCAACAAACAAAAAAACAGAAAGGAAGAGGAACTTAGAAATACTTGGAAAAACAAGAACCAAAGCAACTACTGACTTAGTAATGGTCAGTATTTTGAGGTCTGAGAAGCTTAACATTGGGTCTTCCAGAAGAAGGTCTTCAGTACCTTCAGAAGAAGAAAAAGAAAGGAACCGATATGGAGGCCTTTCAGGCCAGTACATTGCTGAAGATGGGACAGGGACTTTGCTGACCCTTGAGGCTGTTTGCTGTGAGGGAACTCAAACTCTTCCTATTAAGAGATAAGGTTAAGAAAATCATCACAAAGCAGCTACATTGAAATACTGCTAATAATACAGCGTTCTGCTTTCCTGGGATGGTTTGAAAGCTTGCCGTATTTTTATTGGACTTTCCAATGATGTCAGTTTGAGGCAGGGCTTAAGCAAGTAATTGCTGAGGGGTGAGTCTAAAAAGGGTATAATTACTGAAGGGAGTGCCTGATGTGGGAAAGTGGCATTCCAGCTGGAGGGAGAGATGGGTCGGTCTCTCCTGGGTCCCAATGAACTCTCAGATACCGCACGAGTGTTCTCTGCCCTGTGCAGTTAGTTACAACCATGCAACACTACTGACCTCAGTTATTCTTCAGCAATTACGCAGGCAACAGCAATTCCATGTCCAGCGTTATTCACTGTCACAGTGCTGGGAATGCAAGCACATCTTGAACCCGTAAGATACATAACCCTCAAGTTATTGCATCAGGCAATGGTTGCAAAACCGACAATTGCTGACTTCAGTAAGGTTGCATGGGTGTGTAACTGAGAATAAAAATTTGGCCCGTAGCATTTGGAATGGTTTCACTGTAACTTGCAAGAGGGATGCAGAGGAATCCTCCTTTTGAAATGGAAACAGTACATCCCCTGCTGTCCATCTCCTGCCCACAAAGGTTACTCATCCTCCTCTTACAAATGAGAGGAATTCCAGGTGTCACGCTAGATATCCATCCTCCTTTAAACCACTCCTTTACACTCACCTCTCCCACAAATGCTGACAACTGCCAAACTGGCCTGTAAATACTCTGTAAAAAAAACTCCCTGGTAGGGCCAAACTGTGTAGCTGCTCACCCATGCCCATCGAGCCATTTGCTTCATTCAGGTTTTTGGTCTTCCCATTAAGAAAGGCTGAAAGAGCTCTGCAGCCTTTTCTCTTAGACTTATCTACATGGTACTACAGTCTCCAGCCAAACTGGAATACAAGATGGATGGACATCATGGCCTCATCTCCAAAGCCCAAGAAGTTCAATCACCTTGTCCTTTGCACTTTGATGAATGCTACCAAATCCAATAGCCCAGGAGTCACTCAGAGATGAGAGGCTACAGCTGCCCTAGAAGTAAAACCACTCCTAACAAGCTACAGTTTTGCCGTGCCTTCCTTTCCACACGAATATTTGTATCTTTTGCCTGAACTGTCCCTTGTGTAAAAAGCAAACTGCCAGAAGAGATGACCCACTGGAGGCTTTTCCAAGAGCTGCTGTGCTGGTCTGAGAGCTTACATCCCTTCATGGCCCTGGCTAATGTAACTATGAGAGCTGGCTCAAGTCTGAAGATGCTCTTATGGTGCACTGACACCCTGAAGGCACCCATGGCTGACAGCACAGCACACACCAGCGGATGGTTCTATGCAATCTGCGCCACATGTTGAAGGATTTCAGTTGCATCATTTTATTCTTCTCCCTCATTTGTCCCCTTTCCTTTCAGTACAAAACCACCGGTTCTCCTGGCTGCTCTAGTTGTAACAGCTACCTTCAAGACTTGATCAAAACACACTTCATTTTTATTTAAGCCTTGACACCAAACTGATTTAATTACTCTCAGCTCCCATTTCCAACACTTCACCATCCCAGCCAGAACATTGCATCACCCAGCCTCACTGATCGTCAATAAATTGTACTCGTTAAACATCTCCCAGAACAATACACTGAGCAATGGAAACAGCACCAACATCGTTAATCCCATACAAACTGTAATCCTTTAATTCTGCACAGCAAAACCCATAGGCAGCCACAGGGTACTTAGTGTAATTGATGGGCTTCCCATAAAAGGGCCTGGCTGGTTGCAGAAAGCCTACATCTCATTTCTGTTCACTTAAGTGGAAATCTCTTTGCAGTAGCAACTGTGGGCATTGTTATTGGTTTCTCCAAATGAAAAAAATGACAAGAAAGTGTTCCTGGTTCACCTGTGGGAGAGGAGATGTTCCATAAAATATGTTTGACAGGGACTTACCAGGATCTTGGGAAAGTTTTATATTGAAGTACTTGGAAAGCCAGCACTGAAGGCAAGTTCAAATTGGTTTCTGACTCCTTTACGCAATAACAAATTTTGTCTTTCTTTTTTTCTCTCTCAAATAAATAAACAACTTCCATTGCAGGCTGAAGCTTGTTCAACATTGGGAAAAGAGCAGGACAGGCTTTTCTCTCCACCACCTATCATGTGTATAATGTTGAATTACATCTTAATGCAATCACTTTCAATGGCTGAAAAGAGATCATTACAAATAGGGTATTTTGTTATTTTTCAATTTTTTCAGGGATATAAGTAGTAATTCTTAGAAGCTCAGGAAAAAGAAAAAAGCACACAACTGATTGCTTGGAACTGTCCTTTTAAATGCTTTAAAAACAACTTTGAAGGAACCACTCACTTTCTTCTACTGCATCAACACTAATGTGCCAGAACATCAAGAACATGACGTGACCAAGAAACTCTGTCTTCTTCATCCAAAAAATCCTCAGCCCCATTTGAAGCCAGCCTTAAAGTTCAACTCCCATCAGTTGCACCAGGAGTTGAGCCTTTAGCAGGATTGAGCCCTTGGTCTGGTCCCTACCCATCCCTAATAATGATACGTACGTTGTGCTGCACCAGTGTGCCTGATGTCATGGAGGCAAGTCACTGCAAATCTGCCACCTCAACCACATACCCCCACAGGGAGTGGCTTTTTAAACAAGTCAAAACTGCCCTGAAAAGAGTCTCCAGCTCTCCCTGCTGTTTCTTTGTTTTTCCCCAAATGTAGCTGGTGTGTAGTCCATGGTAAAGGTGAGGAGCTGAAGTCAGGTTGGACCAATAAGGCAGGGGGACTGGAAAACACTCAGATCATGGTGGATATATCAGTGACAACATCCAGAACAAGCAATGGTGCAAAAGGGGCTGGAGAACAACAAAGTGGCAACTCCTTCTCCTCCTGCTTAACTGCTCTTTCCCCTCTAGCTTTGGCTACCCAGCCTGCTGCTCCAGCACTTGAGCTACCACCAAAGACCAACTATTTCCTGTATCCACCACTATTAGAGCAAAGTAAGTTGTTTAAAGCAAGTTGTTTCACACATGTACGGTACTACCTCCTTGCATTTCCTCAAGGGCTCAAGTATCTGTCAGACCTGAGGTCTACCATGCACAGTGATGGTTCTCAAGTCTGCAAAAAGGCCTTTTTGTAGCCCAAAGAGACACAATGCTCTGCTACATATGCACACTTAACTCTCCACAGGCTCATGCCTTTCCGAGGACCACGGAATGAGAAACCTGAAAAGAACAGAGGACAAACAATTGCTCAAGTTTCTTCTCTAAATAGAACTATAAAGGCATGAAAAGCAACACTTTTTATCAAGAACACAAATTAGACTTTCTCTTTTAAACAGCAACAACCAGGAAGCCCTCTGCTCCCCATTTCTAGTCAGCACTAGCCTTCATCTCATCCTGCCAACTCGCAGTTCTCCGGGCTCTGTGCATCCCAAATCGAACCCTGGTATGTGGACAAAATCTGGTCCTCTCACCACCTCAGAGCAAACCTTATGCCAAAAAACTCAATGTATCTGACCTCAACTTGACACTCAATCCTCACTAGATCTAGTGAGAAGCCTGCTTACCCAGCCCTACCTCTCTAAACCTTGACTCCAACCTGCTTGGACTATTTGTAGGTTAAGAGCAACCTTACCAACACGATGACCGTAACTTACATACTGTACAAACATCAATCTGCACAGTGAAGAATTCAGAAAGATATCACCTTTTCAGAGCTGCTGTCCACACCCCTAACCAAAGTGCTGGTGGCAGATCTGCAATACCTCCCTGCTCAGAATTCAGCATCATTTTTGATAGTAAAAACATCCATTCAGACTTTGCAGAGCTGCCCATCCTGAGTCCCAGGGTGGGACAGAGAGGAATGCACAGATAATTTCATTTCTGGATCCTAAAAGTACCACCAAGCTAGGTTGATTCTGGACAGTACCAGCTTGGCAAGCTCCTGACTCCGTCTGATCACCGGTTTAGATTATGGAGTGAAGGGGCTGCAGAACCAGCTTTGTTTCTTGCTTGTTTAGGTGCCAGCAGATTGGGATGGCAGCTGGTGCTGATCATACAACCCAGAATGATGTCTGGGGAATACAGGACTTTCCTGTTTCAGAGTTGGAGCTGGGGCTAGCACTCCAGGCTGAAAGAACTAAATCTGCCCTCAGGCCCTGATGTGTGGGGGGCTGCAGTCAGCTACAGAAAAGCAGCCCTGACTGAGCCTGGGAGGGGAGTGACACCCCAGAGCACAGGGCTCATGTCAGGCTTCAAGGGTTGAGGATCATATTAGGTAAAGGGATTAAAATAATGCTTAAGAGCAAGAATGCCAATTAAATGCTCTGGATCTCCAGAAGATAGGTATGGATCAAACTTTCATGTCCCCATCACTGGCCTTCATGCCAGCCCTTAACCCAGTACTAATGCCAGGAGAAGGGTTACTGTTCATCTTGCATCTTGCTCTGCAGCAAACTGCTGGAACCATAGCCTGCTGTTTGCTTTTTTTTAAAGAAAAAAAAAAAAAAGAACCTAAAACCACACAAAACCCCAAGCAATACCTTCCAACTGCAAGTCCCAGCCTCGTGGCCTTTGCAAGCTCCAAAGCAGACATGGATCTCTGGGCTAGATCAGAGAGATAGCCTTGACCCTACTACTGTAGGCTAGGCCTAGCATTCACACAGTGTCTTAGGAGAGCTTGCAGTCTACAGAGGTTGAAGGCAGGTTGTTGCATGTCAGGAAGAAGGGCCAAGTTAGTTCTTATGTCAGTCCTTGTTCTTATGTCAGTCCTTTGAAAATAAAAAACCATGTTGGGGAGGTGGGGGAAGGAAGAAAAAAAGAGCAACTTGAACTGTTTTTAGGGCTAGTGATTGTGGCGAAACAATTGCTAAATATTGCATTACACATAAGATGGGTGTTTATGCTTGTGAATTTGGACATTTGAAGAAGTACCCCCTTAGCATTTTTTAGATTCTCACCATGAGCCTTCATATGTACAAGGGGAAAGAAGTCTCCTCAGTGTTTGTCAAGTGCCATCTAGAACCTCTTCCTAAACCCAGCATTAATACCATTGCTGCAGGCCTAGCCTGGCCCAAAACAAATTATGCCCCCATGACCTCAAACTATAAAACTTTGTCCAAGAACTACAGATTCAAGAGAAAAAAGCCCAAACAAATAAAAGTTGTAGGTGCATGTACAAATCCATCAAAATTTATAGAAAGTTATGCAGAGAACTGAAACATGAACAGCACTTTTTTCATATTAAGGGAACCTTAACACTTTCCAACACACTCTGAGCAAGAACTTACTTCTCCCTCTAGAGGACAGGAAGATTAGCTCAAGGAACATAAGGTTATGTCAAGACCAGAAAACTAATGAGATACTAAGGCAGAGGGTTAGCATTTTTGCTTTGAAAGTCTACTAGCAGTTGAGAATGACCAAAATTACAACCGTAAAAACAGTGAGTCGTTAACTTAGGTATTTATTTTTACAGCAATGCCCTAGAAAGTTCAAAATAAATTCTGAGTTGCTTTTTGCATTTAAGAGATCTGTGAAGCTGTTTACCACAGAATGTTCTAGGAGTTCATTGAGACTGACAAAAAAATTTCTTTAAGTCCTCCCTCACCCACCGCGTCCAAAACATCCTTATGTTTCCTTAGTAGGAAGAGGTAAAGACAGACATAACCAGACAAGACTGTCCCCATAATCAGACACGAGACTGCTAACACTAACTTTCCTACCCCAGTGGTCCCCTATCATCCTGCTAGTGCACCTCAGGGGACAAGCTCAGGGTGAAGGACACACAGAGACACCTGCCTTGTTCTGCTCCTGTGCATCATGTTTACATTATCAAATTGTCCAATTGTGCAGGTGAAAACAGCAGGTAAAGGATCAGCTGGAGAACCAGTAAGCAATCTGGTATTCTGGAATCCAGCTCTCACAGCTCCTCATCATCAGAATCTCCACTACCTGTGATCAGAACTTGTGGACACATTGGTCCTCAGAAAATGTTGGCCTCATCTCTTTTGTCTCTCAAAGGACCACAGGTGTGACTCTTGCCTGAGCACACAAGCCAAAAGCAAGCATGTAGCCTGCCACAGCTAGTTTTGCATTGTTTAATCAAAATATTTCAGCATGGAAATCAAATCCCTCTAAGGAGACATATCCTTCATGCAAAGCTGGTTTTACTGGCTTCATCACTGGGAAACCACATTCACAAAACTCCACCTTCCAATGCTTCTATTGCTACATATAATAAAATATATAGCATGGAAGAAGCAACAAATTAATACCACTCTGGCACAGACCTCGGATCCGTGAGGAAGCCTAGTGCCAACTGCTCAGAGTACAAACCAGCCATTTGGCACCACGGGACTTCAGGGAAATGGGGTTGAACCCCTGAAAAGCTCCAACACCTCACTAATGAACTTTTTGGGAACTTAACATATCTTATCCAGGATTATCTGCCTCCCCAGTCATTCACCCTGGGACTCTGTGGGAGATGTATGGGGAGAGAACTGCAAGACAGGACTACTTAGGAATGCCCTGGAAGATAGGATTAATTGCTTTTGTACATTTTTATCTTTGATAGCAGAGCTGTAAATATTTCCACTCTACATACTTAAGCTTTCTAATGCCACTAAATCTTTTGGCCACAAATTCACAGAAATGCATTTTTCCAAGCATTTGACCTGTGCCTGAGAATTTGATGTTGTTCATATGCTCAGCCTTTTCTTAAATAAATAAAGACGTAAATAGTAAGTTAACAGCATTTCAGATTAGGCAAGTAATTTTCAGACCATGCTTACCTGCACTAGTGCAAACACACAAGCAGAATTCTGCTGCAACTCACCCACAGCCTGCCCTCTCCATAAAGCACCTCCTCCTGCCTGTTTTAAACCAATTCTCTCCCCTGGTTTAAGCCAGAAAGGGTGTAAAGCATTTGACAGTTCTGCTCTGGCAGCTGTAAAAATTCATCCTGATTGCCTGACAGACTTGGACTCCATTTTCAGAGAAGGCAGATAACAAAACAGTTGTGCTCTGAAAAACACACCAGACAATTATCAAAAGCCCTGCTTGAAGAAACATTCCAAAAGCCTCAGCGACAAAGCAATTGAGTTTATGCCACAAGTTCAGTAAAAATGTTCTTATTTAAAAGGGGGGAAAAAATAGTAATCTGGATTCTCCACTTGGACACCGGAACATCCATCAGCAGTGGAGCAGAGGAAGATCATGCCTGCAGTTAACAGAAGGGAATTCTCAAGTCTTGGGGGTAGGTATCATACCCACACAGTTCAGTCTCACTGCCACACGGTCATCTCCTGTTGCCACAGCCCACCAGTTACCCCACAGCCCACCTCTCCAGGTGTCTGTGGTGTGTGACATCAGGTGAGCTCCACAAAGAAGGCTCTTACAAGAGACCCAAGAGCTTTACCATTAAGTACAATCTTGGCAAGCAGAGGAAAGGAACCAAGGGCGGGAGGGGAAAAGTATGGAAAATAAGGAGGGAGCATTAACTTGAGCTGGTTTTGTCCCGGTTCTTTTTAGACACGGAACTGGTATTCCTGCCCTGGCAATACTTCTCTGTCTGCACGTGTGCCAGCAGCAGGGCACAGCATAAACATGCTGCTATGGCCAACAAAGTAAGTGGGCCCTATCAGACCCTCATCTCTGGGGGGAAAAACTTTGAAGTTTTTTCTTTAGCACAGAATACAAAGTCATGCCATCCCATTCCCATCCTCCCCAACCCCAGTCAGACTGGTAGCCTTTTGATAGTTATGTCTAGCGTTCTTCAACAGCCATTCTCCTGCTTCAGGGATCACCATGAAGATGGCTCAACTCATGGTTTTCGCCCAAAAAGCTCCCACCCACCCCATTCCTGTAGACTGCCTCACTTCTATACGTGTCAAGCCTGCAATGGCCAGGACACACGAACTGTACTCATTGCCCACTGCAACAACCATCCCCAGGCCACCTGCACTTGCATGACGTGGGCTTTTCTAGCATGCTCCACCTCAGGTCCCCTGCAAACACCTCAGCTACATAAACACACCCTAGAGCAAACACCCGAGGCAGGTAGCTCCTGCTTCACATAGCCCACACAGACGGTCCTGCCACACATCACTGCAAGCAAGGGTCCAATCTGGAATGACTGATTCAGGATTACTTTCCTGCTACAGGATGGCTAGAGCCAGGAAAACTTGATCAGGCTGTGGTGCATAACCTGGAGGGAAGACAAGGTTACGTGGGCTGGGAAGTTTCCTCTACCCTCAAGCACAGATAATAGCAGCCGCCTTTCTCTGAAGTGTCTTCTCAGGTAAAGGAGGTAAACACCCCCCAGTTGGACACACATTCTGGCTCTGGGGTTTCCAGGCTCTTTGCCAAGAACTAGCACCTATCCTTGTCTTCAGAGCAGCCAGCCCCAAAGAAAATGTGGTTGTCTCTTGTGTCTGACAACCCCTAACTCACTCTCATCAGCCATGGACCAGTTTCCTGGTGGAGTCATCCACAGCTGAGCTACATAAAAT
>NW_020955730.1:718687-719681 GCF_003031625.1 Empidonax traillii | reverse complement strand
ACATTCTGGCTCTGGGGTTTCCAGGCTCTTTGCCAAGAACTAGCACCTATCCTTGTCTTCAGAGCAGCCAGCCCCAAAGAAAATGTGGTTGTCTCTTGTGTCTGACAACCCCTAACTCACTCTCATCAGCCATGGACCAGTTTCCTGGTGGAGTCATCCACAGCTGAGCTACATAAAATTAAAACACACACAGCTTCGTAGAGATTCACTTACACTTAGCTCATTTCGCCAAAAACACCAAGGTCTGCCCAGTGCACAGCTTGTTACTGGGGAAAGGCAACAACTCGGACACAACTCCCCACTGCACCCACAACCCCTAGTCCCTACACGCACTTCCTGGTGCACACTCCTCCATGAACCACAGCTGCTATCGCAGATGCACACACCACAGCAGCCCTGTCAGTCAGCAGGAAGAATCCCCAACACAAGGAAATTTCAAGGGCAAAGCGCAAAGCTGTTGCTGTTTCAGTCACCTTCAGCACTGCACCGATGATACAACCAGCCAGGCTCAGGTCAGCCATCGCTGAGGTCACTCACCTCTGCTTGATTATGTCTCTGCACAAGCTCCCACTATGGCAAGGGAAAGCAGGAAACAAAGCGTCCATACTTTTAGCTCAACCCTTGGTGTCAAGGCAAATGGCCACCACCAGTTTGACCTCACCTCTGGATATTGGTCTTGCATGCCCTTTCACTACCAAGTTAGAGGTTGCCCTCTTTCTTGCACATTGGCACTGATGTAATGCCAATTTCCAAAATGCAGATGTTTTATCTTGGTCTCCCAACAAACATCCCCATATGCTGAGAAAATACCAGTCTTGCTTCCCAACAGGCTCCAGCCATACTGTCTACACTTATATGCATACTGTATGTGACAGTGTATCAATTCCTGTGTGGATAGGAGGGAGAAAGAGAGAGAGAGAGAAAGAGAGAGAGAGAGAAAGAGAAAGAGAGAGAGAAAGAGAAAGAGAAAGAGAGAGAGAAAGAGAGAGAGAAA